>NC_089521.1:17335015-17635015 GCF_963924715.1 Thunnus thynnus
CTACAAATACGACTCCAGGGGTGCTTCTGTCAGGGAATGAGCTGGGACTCTGGGACTTGTGGCCTACTAGAAGCCTACAGGGATTCAGAAGTTCAGCTTGGGTCCAGACTCAGTTATGGGGTTTGACCTCACTGATCATTTTTACACACGACTGTTCAGACTCTCAGAAGTGGGACTTGAGCATGTTTATTTGAACTTTGTTATGAACCTTCATGTCCAATTTCTTTCAATATCTTTCTATACATACAACAATAATTCTGCAAATAATTTTCTTGATTTATCGAGTAACTGAAACAGTGAAATAGTGAGAAATGCCCATCACAATTTCTCAGAGACCAAGGTGACTCTTTACCTATCATATACAATTTTCTAATAACCAGAATATAGGCTTATCAGGACTATTTACTTTCATATTATGCTAAATAATATGAGAATATTAATGAACATCGTATTTGTTGTTTTGTTGGCCAAATACTAGTTCAAATGGATCTTCTTACGCTCTTTTTTCCACTGTTGCTTCCACTTGTCTCTAATAGCTCTCAGATGATCCTCTACCTCCTCAGTGATAAAAACACAAAGTGTTTTCACATGTGACGGTGCTGCATACCTGTGTCCTGTTTCTGAGTGCAATCAACAACAAAGCAACAACAACAGCAGCAGCAGCTGCAGAGTAGACCGAGGCCTGAGGGTAGAAGGAAGGGGTGTGTGTGTGTGTGTGTGTGTGTGTGTGTGTGTGTGCCTGTGTGTGTTGTTGTGACTGAACGCGAGTGAGGGGAAATGCCACGCATGCCTGAACACACAGACCAGCACATAGTTGTGTGAAAAACACATTGCTGGTCTTTAGTGGGCATGGGAGTGGAAGAGACCCAGAAACATTGCGACGAGGAGGAATGGGCTCACACACACCTTTGTGCGCAGGGCTGAACAGAGATTTAGTCAAGCTCGTCTGAGCCAGGTGTCTGCGTGAGAAAATCACATCATGACACTGTGCAGTGTTCCTCTTTTAAAAAAAAAACGCTCTGATCAGCAGAACACTCAATCTTGCAGAACACGCACAGCCAGACGCACTCTGAAGAGGTGAAAAACACCACTTTAGATTAGATCACTTGAGACTCTATCGCTGCTGCAGTAAGACAGCCCTGGAATCTCTGATGTGGTTTGTCTTTGGCTGTGAGTGGAGGAAGCATCCTCTCTCTGGTCGTCTGGGCTGATGTGGTTTAAACAAGTGTCTGGAGTGATCCAATGGGGTCTCCCAGGGAGGATCGGGTTGCCGGATGAGGATGTGGCCTGATGGAGCTCAGGGAGCTGGGGGGTCGGCCTGCGATCTGGGCTGCAGTGGCCCCTGCTAGGCCTGCCTCCTGCTACTGTACTCCTGTTTAGCTACCTTACTGTCTGCTACTGCTCTCTGGTAACCCAAGCTCACCAACTCCGACTCTGCACAGAGTGGGAGGCTTTGCATCCCTACAGTGCAGTGGATTACTGTAGTGTGCAGTAGAGTGAATACTTCGGTAAATGGAGGTGATGTAGAGATAAATTTAATCATGTCCTAACGCGCTATGGCCCCATTTATATTGTGAAGCAGAAGCAGCCAGCGTGATTGACACTTAATGTGCAGCCACTACAGCACCCTCCTTTAAAATTATGCAGTTACAGCAAAGTATTCATGTTGAGGTTATGTTCTTATTTTCCTGCACAAACTGAAAAAATGCACATTTTTACATCACTATAATTATAGTCTTGCATCTAACTAAACTGTCTTGACATGTATTACTTCCTGCAAAACACTTGGATTTGAATTTCAGCTCCTGTGTAGCCCAGTCATCTTGGTATAATCAGTAGAGGCTTTTCCAGTTAAGGGTCAGCAGTGTTTACAGGAATAATTTTACTCAGGCTTGTTGTTGAGTAAGCGACGTCTGTGCAGGTTTTCCCTTAACTTATGGTTTCTCTGAATCCGTGGAAAAGCCATGCTTAATCACTATGGTTACAACTCCCCCTCCCGACGCCTGCTCAAGAGAGGACTTGTTTACCATCTCTGCTCCAGACTCAATAACATGTCAATCATCAGGATTAGAACCTCCCCTGCCTGCCTGCCATTGGTCCAGCAGACAGCTCCCAGTTTAACCCCCACCCTCCTCCCCCTGCTCCCCTCTCCTCCCCCGTACTTCCCCCCTCCCCCCAAGCCCCACTGTGAATAATGAATGATTTCCCAACTGTCTGTCACGCTTCCTACTTATCTTCAATGACACAGGGAGAACATACTGCTCTTTGATATGCTATGAAGGATGAAATATTTTGTGTTTCATTAGATCTTTTTATTTAAGAAAAAAACAAACAATTTTTATGTCTCACTGTGGCTGACAGCTAAAATTGGTTTGGGAACATTTTTATCAATTTACCAAATTTCTTATATTTTCACACCATACTTCATCTTCAGAGGTGGCAGTGGCATGCTGGCAGTAAACGTGTCACCAGCCTCCCAGTGTAAACAGTGTAGTAGTCTACTTACACAGCGTGCTCTCTAGCACACAGGACATGACTCGCATTCAGATGAGAAGCGTTGCTGCACTGCAATCCTCTTCCTCTCGAGCACAGACATTTTTATTCAATAAAGCGATGCATTTGTTTGTGAATCCAACTTTGAACCCTCTCACCCATCCCTCCTACCACATACACACATGCACACACACACAGGGACACACACGCACACCCTCTCCGAAGCAGACTTGTTGAAATCTAGCCATCTTGTTATCAAATTGAAGCTGCTTTTTTTTTTTTTTTTTTTTTTTTGATACAGACTGTGGCGAGAAGGGAGGGGCAAGGCATGGTTGAAGGGCTCTAGGTCACATGACCCTGAACCCCCCTTTGCACGCTCCGCTTTAAGAAGGCAAGGCCAGCCTGACAGAGGAATAAATTTGATGCTTGCTGCCTCTGTTGCTCTGCTGCAGGCTCGCATCTTTTTTTTTTTCTGTCTGAAAGTGGTACTCACATCTTTGCATGTTATTTTTAATACATTTCAGCTATATGCTCCCCTTTTATTATCCCGCGTCATCCTCCGCTGTCACGTTTGTAGCCAGAATGACCTCCTCTTCTCAGGTTTCTGTGTTGTTGCAGCGGAACAAGGGATTAACATTCTCCCCCTTGAATCCTCTGCAGCCTGGAACATTCTGCAGATTCTTCACATAGTCCAGTGACTGGAGGATACCTTTAGAACAAAAAACAAACAGCACTTGTCTGTCTCTCGCCCTGTTAGTGATGTCTCCTCCCCCCCCCCGCTAGTGTATTTAATGGCGGTTGTAGGGATGCACCAGCTGCTCAGAAAGAGACTCCTTGGTGCTGACTGTTGTCTCGTTTACTATTGATGAAATGGACCCGGCCACTCCTCGTGTCGCAGTGCTCGGGTGAACAGCAGGGGCAGGCCTGTGGTTGGCTATGGTGTCTGACCTGACTGTGTTTGCTCAGGGAAAGAGGAGAGGGGAGGGGGGTTGTGCAACTACTGTATGAGAGGGACAACATCATAAACCTCCCTACCCCCACTCCTAACACTTTGACTTATTTGACTTTGCAGCCTTAGATTATTGTCAAAGTTTATTTGTTCTCCGCAACTTTGCTCTTTCAACAGTTGCTTAATGTGATACAGTTTGTAGTTAAATAGGGTCCAATCCCAACATGTTTCTGATGCTTCATATTAATTCCCGCTCATATTAAACGCCTACTTAGGAGACTACAAGGATGATGACGCGTTATCTTAAGAGAAGCCCCTTGTTAGGTAGTCCCTTTCCTTTGAAGTAGTGGAAACCCACAATGCCCTGCATAGCTATGTGTGGAGAGCAGCAGCGTGGAAATAGGGCCGCATTAGGAGCATCTATAAATAGAGGATTGTATCCTTGATACCATGGGTTGTTTGGTCACACAGTGAAACCGGGTTGACTTATATGGATTTAATCCCCCCCTCCTCCTCTTGTGCTTTCTTCTGGCAGAAGGTATGCATGTTTGGAATTTCTCTTCATTGAGGAATCTGTTAAAATGATGCGGAAGGAAGGGACCTCCTCCAATAAGGCTCATTAGAGTTTGCCTTGGCTGCCCCCTTTTGGTAGGATTCCAAGAAAATGAAGCCTCGCTGTTTCTCTCTCTCTCTTTTTTTTTTTCCTCACTTTACAAATGTGCAAGAGTGATCTTCCTGCTTTAACCACACTAATGTCTGCATCATATTTCCAATCACATCACAGCTTTCATACGAGAACCTGTGTGTGTTGGCATTTGATGCTGTTGTTTTAAAAAAGCTCTCTGCCATTTGTTTTGGACCAGATCCAGAATAGTTTAGATACACTATTCAAGAAGTACTGCAGAGCCAGTCAACTCCTGGTGTGGCAGAACATGTAGCGTAAAGCTATACATAGCACAGGAAAAGCAATATAGCTAAATACTCCACTCACTCATGCCATCATGAAAATGCTCTCACACACAGTAACTGTTGTGTAGTTTCAAGGTCTGTTTTATCAGGAAACAATTATTGGAAATTCCTGAGGGACTGCAGTGTATTTCAGTTTTTTAAGGAAATAGCCAGAGATGTTTTGTTTTTTCCTTTTGTCATAGAATCTAGGAATTTTCCAGACAGACCATTTCACCTCCCCTGCACTATTATATTTAACTGAATGTGAGAAAAGAATGGCAAGTATTTGAGAAACTGTCAAGAGTGGGGATGGTCACTGCCCTGCCCTTGTGAAGCGAAACTGGCGTTGGCACCGTGGGAGTGTGTGTTTGCTCTGCAGTATTGCTGTAGTGCACGGTCACGTTATTAACCTACACAGATGTTTTGTAAAGCAACATGAAATATTCATCAAGAGATTAGCTCCGCAGCCGGCTTCATTTCCTTGACTGATTCACAAAGCGAATGCTCTGACACCCGTATTTAATTTAAAAGCAAATAAACAAGCAGAGCTCTTTTCCCTTCTCTCTTGCATGTGCGCACATGTTACACACACATGCACCCTCATTCTTCATCATGTGTCTTATAAAAGTCTGTGTTAAGAGCACGGCCAAGATAAAGACACTGACAAGGAAGTAATATGTGTAGTTTCAGATTCTTGCAAATTATGATAATACACATGAAAGAGACTGATAAAATGTGTGTGTCAGTGTACTTTTGTCTGGGTTTGTATGATTGTGTGTGTGTGTGCACATTTCCTTCCAGCTCTGGCTTTGCACCAGGAGGCGGTTGCTAAGGAACCAGGAGTGCTGTGCCTCTTATTTCACTTCAGTTCAGTTCAGTTCAGCGTAGTTCAGTTCAGCTTTATTGCCCCTGTGGGGAAATTTGTCTTGCAGCAATAACAAAGAGCATAACAACAAATAGTAAACACTTAAGGCCCCAATATACAAACAACACAAGGGTGTTGGGGGGCAGGGCTTTGCTGCCTGCGTAAATCTAATAAGGCTGATTTTTGCACATATTATGATAGATTTCTTATCTGTAACTAATTTTCCCGAAAGACACATGAACCTCAGTCTTTCCCAGAACTGCTCTTGTCTTTCCTAGAGCGGCTCTTTATCTATACAGAAACTCCTCAACGAGGGAACAATCAGTAGCTGTAAACACCTTGTCACCAGGCCATTCATACAGGTCCGCACACACCAGGTGCTTTTTCTATGGAGCGGACTTGTTTGAAACTAGGACAGCCCTGCCTGCAGTGTCTCAAGATTAGTTAGCAGTGGGAGTCATCTGCTTTCTTCTCTTTACATCTGCTTTTCCTGAAGTGCTTCTCTATAAATAGGCTACAGTTAAAAAATGCTTTTGAACGTTAAAAACAGACGCCTCCCATTTGCCATTTTCATTTGTGTCACTGTTAATTTGTGGAAGGCAGTGGAGTGATCAGAAGCAGCTGGTAAACAAGCTACAAACAAGCACTGATTTAATTTTCTTGTGTCTTATTACCTGAACAAGTACTCCCTGGTAACTTTTGTCTTTTTTTTTGTTTTTTGTTTTTTTTTGTCAGCATTTTGTCAGCGTTTGGACAGATGTATTCTCTAAAGACGAAGGCTGACACATTAATGGTCATTTCTGGTTGAGCTTAATGGTCAAGCTCAGCAAGATAAACTATCAGGAAGCGCAATCTGCCAAATGTCTGTCTGTCCCAAGAAACTGGAAAGTGCAGTGTGTTATTGATAACACATTGCCATGGGTTCCTCACTGATGCTCAGCAAACAATGAGAAGCCTCTATTATTCATGTTGCTCAAGCTTAATTTGAAACACCCCACACAATCATTTTTTCTGTCGGTTTTCTCACAGCCTGGAAGGATGCACAGTAGTTTGTCCTTAGAAGCTGAAGAGATAGTGGGAGTGAGAGTTTTGTCTTTTCCTCCACTATCGCAGAATATTCATAAAAAAACAAGATAAATTTGGCTTAAACAACTCACTGGTAAATCTGTCTCCAATAATTTGTTTTTCACGTTGCTGTCAGAACAGATGATACTATTGGTGATGACATTACAGGTGATCTAATTAAATGAGCTCAGCTCTGCCTTGTAATAAAACAGCTAGCACAGGTTTGTATTTGTGTCCAAACGTACGTAACAATAATACATCTTCATTATCCTTGCTTGCTTTTCATCATTTAATATCTTCTGATTTTTCTTCATTTGTACATGACATTTAAACCACAGTCTGGACTTTATCAGCATCACGTTAGTATCTTTTTGACCCTTATCATTCTTTTGTTTTGTTGTAATAGTGTCCAACAGCGCAGACTGTTTACACCCACCCAAAACTGACCTCTTCCCCATCTTTCTCTGTCTCCTCCAGTATGTCCAGAACACTGCAAGCATGCCTGCACAGACAAGGGGGAGTGTTGCCACAGCCAGTGCCTGGGCAGCTGTACTGAACCCAACAACGACATGGCCTGCTCTGCCTGCCTCCACTACGACCATGACGATCACTGTGTACCAGACTGTCCCACAGACACTTACAAGTTTGAGGGCTGGCGCTGTATCACCCTGGAGGCGTGCTCTCAAGTGCACCTGACTGACGACCCTCACTTTGTCATCCATGGGGGAGAATGTATGCCCGACTGCCCCTCCGGTTTCACACGCAACGAGACTAATCGGTAAAGACGTACCCTTCACTTGTAGGTTAGGTCCTGAAATGGCATGCCAGGTGAAACACACTGAATGTACAAAATATCAGGAAGAGCTCCTTAAAATGAATAATTTTACATTTTGTCAAAGATTTCTAAAGTACTGTTCTGTACTTGACTGAAGCAGGGTCTTTATTTTGAATTTGTACAGGATCATAACCTGATCTTTTACACAGAGAGAGCCAGAGGTCTCGCTATTATTTCCTCGCTATTATTCTGTGAAAAGCAGTGTTGTTTCCATTCAGTATTCACCGACACCAAAGCAGCTTGTGTTCACTGTGTACTTCTGCATAATGAATTCATTTGCATAAAGTATCCTTGAGCTGAACTTCACCTGACCTGGCCCTTCACAGGTTCCTTTCTTAAAATAGATCTCAAAGCTGGAAGAGCTAGAGGTTAAGAGTGTCTTGGACTATTAACCATTCAAGTTTAGACTTTTATAGATTAATTCTCAAGAAGTAAGAAGAGACTCAGCTGAAGTGTCTTTACCGGCAACACTTCCTCCACTTGACTTCTCTTTTTGTTTGGTATTAACCTACGATAAGAAAACGTCTTTGTACGCAACTTTCCTCCCTGTTTTGACTCATCAGTTCCCAAACTTTCCATGCCGACTCTCTGCTGCTTTATATTTTTTGGCCATAACACTGCTGTTTTGTCTCTGAGGTCAATACAGTGAGTCACTCTCTCACGAAACAGAGTTCAGATGAGGGCCCATAAAAGATTAAACTCTCAGTGTGAGAGGTGACCTTGTATCATGCAGAGGATTTATTTGCATGAATCCTTTGGAATGCTTGGGAGCTAGGGAGTGGACAAAATGATTTCAGGGTGAAGTAGAAAGGTTCACATAAGATTTAGCTTTCAGTTTTTACTTTTTTTTTTTCTCCCCCTTGTCTCCTCCCTCTCATTCACTCCTTCCCTCCGCCTCTGCTGTTTTCAGTATGTTATGCAATGCCTGCAATGGCCTGTGTGATAAGGTCTGCTCGTCCCTTGTCATCGACTCTGTGGATGCTGCTCAGTCCCTGAAGGACTGCACTGTCATCTCAGGCAATCTGGACATCAACATCCGCCATGGAAGTGAGTGCAGCTACGCAGCAGCGCATTGCTTTTAACACCACACTTAGTAGACCATAGTACACTACATTCCAGGTAATTTAAGTGGACTACATCAGCGGCAACTAAGCACATTATACCACACTAGTAGAATTTGACTAAATAAAATATTTAAAGGACAGGTTCACAATTTTTAAAGTTTTTTTTAAAAAAAACAAATGAACATTGACGTATTTTTCTTGTTCTAATCATTCATCCTGTTCATACTGGCCATTAAGAGATCCCTTCATAATGTACTTACAATGTAAGTGATGGGGGACAAAATCCACAGTCCTCCCTCAATACAAAAATTCAAATGTTTATTTGAAACTAATATGAGGCTTCGGCTCCCCAAATTAGTCAAATCAATATCTTTAAAAGTCTTTTTAGTATCAAATTTCCTTTTTTTTGTTGCTGTCTTTCCGCTGCAGCTGAACAGGAAAACACTGTCAAACGAAACACAAAGAGGGAATATTTTACTAAAAAGACTATATATATGAAAGATATCCACTTTAACTGACTAACTCAGATGGCTGAAGCCTCATATTATCCTCAGATAAACTTTTCAATACATTTTTGCTCAGAATGAGGACTGTGGATTTTGTCTCCCATCACTAACACTGTAAGCGCATTTGTAGGGGATCTTCTGTTGGTCAGTATGAACAGGAGGAATTATTTTAAGACAGACTTGAAAAACTGTGAATCTATCCTTTTCCTTGACCACAATCTGCTGCACAATCCTTTACTGCACCAAGTTGCACTTGACGGCCCTGCACCTATTATGATTACTGAGACAGACAAAGAAGAAGAGTCTGGTGGTCTAAGCCGCTGGGATACACAGTGAGGGCCACAAAATCAACATTACATCGGCTTCCTGCGCTCTAACCTAATTATCACATTATGCTATAATGCTATTTATTTGTTCAGTTTCGCAGTGTGGCTCACAAGCTTATCTTCACATATGATGAAGCTTATACACATTAGTGCTCCTTGGGATATCTGCATTAAGAGCTAGTCTGGGTTAGTAGCAGTAGAGGTCCCTGTGGATTTTTCATATGCTGTTTTGTATTTCTCTGTGTGTGTGTCTGTGTTTGCACGCGTTTATCTCCTGTCCCCAGATAACATAGCGTCTGAGCTGGAGAGCTTCATGGGATTGATCCAGACAGTGACGGGCTATGTGAGGATTCGACACTCCCACGCACTTGGCTCGCTGTCCTTCCTCAAGAGCCTGCGTTACATCAATGGGGAGGAGCTCATGGACAAGTATGGCTTATCTGCGCTATTTGTCTGCACTTTCTGCCTGTGAAATGTGTGCATGCATGTGTGTGGTGACTGGGGGAATTAGAGGACATGAGCGAACCGTAGCCTAGCAGGGAGGTTGCCACCAACATATCATTGAAGTTACATAAATGTCACAGTGAATTCTTGTTGAATGAGAGTGTGCCCTGGATGGTGGATGTGTACATTAACATAAATGGGTAAATCTAAATATAACCTTTCCGGTCTTGTGTCTTGTGACACTGCTTACAGATATTCCTCTGTCATTTTAAAAATGATTCACAAGGTCATGCTGACGGGCCAGATAAGTGAGTGTGGCTACGTAGCTGAATGGACTGTCTCAGGTCCATCAGTCCCCTCTTTAAAGGGATATCAGCAGCAGTCTTAGATATGAGGTAAAGTTTTTTTGGTAGTGGCCAAAGGGGTCATGGGAAAGTCTGTCTTCCCATCTTGTTGTCGTTTCTCCCAGGGTAAAGTTTCACTTAGTGGAATGCTGTTGAAGATGGCAGGCATTCCCTTCGCTCTGGAGGTGCTCTTCTGCGTCACTTGGACTGGTGGAGCTCAGAGTGTTGGCACGACACTATTTCTGTTTCATATCGTCCTCTGTACAAACCCAGGCACATTGTCAGACAGACACACACAGACCTGAGTTCATGTGACGTTAGTGCTCAACACTGCCACCAGGTGGCAAAAAAAGCTCTTTCTAACCACATTTCTGACAACTTCAGCTTCCATGGAACTTGTTCTCGTACAATAAAAAAAAGCCTTTGTTGATCTATATGAGACTGTTGAAACCTCTTTTGATTTCCTTCCATTATCAGGATGTACTCATTCTCCGCCATCAACAACCAGCACCTGCAGTACCTGTGGGACTGGAGTCAGCACAACCTGACTATTCGGACTGGACGTCTCTTCTTTAGTCTGAACCCCAAACTCTGCATGTCTGAGATCCATATGATGTGGGAAAAGACAGGCATAACAGTGAAGCCAGAGGAGGGTGATTTCCGCAACAATGGTGAAAGAGCCAGCTGTGAGTATATTCATATGAATTTTGACACATTTTTGTTGTGTTGAGTGATCTTTAAAAAAAAAAAAAAGTCAACCTGTGATTTTTTTTTTTTTTTCATTCATTCAGAGTGTCATTTTAATTTTGTATATGTCTCATTGAGGATCCTGCTCTGTCCCAACAGGTGAAAGCCATATCTTGAAGTTCTTGTCTAACACCACAACAAGCTATACGATCAAGCTGACATGGGAGCGCTTCTGGCCGCCGAAGTACAAAGACCTTATCAGCTTCGTAGTCTACTACAAGGAGGCGTGAGTACTCAGAAGACAAACACATCATTACACTCCATACAACAGTATCATATCATAAAAATAATTCTGTATTGAGACAGGATGAAAGGGTTTTTTAAAATACAAAAAACATGTTGGACATATTTGAAATTCAGAATTTTCAAATTATTTTATGGAAAAAAGCATCTAAGATGATCATGCCTATCTGGTTTTGCATACTTTACCTCAATTACTACTAACTGTGTACACTTCACATTACTGTAAACCCTTTCCCAAAGACTATTTTTGAACTTTTGGATTGTTTTTCTGCCTTTGAGGCACTCTGATTTCAGATGACTGATCTTTTAATTTATTTTAATGCAAAACAAATAACCAAATTTACATCATCCATGTCTGCTTATTGTTTGAGATCTGGGTTTGATTACCTAGCAGATCTTCATACTGAACTGGTACAAAGTGAAAGAAATGGCTGTCTTGAAGGTTGGTAATGATTCAAAAATTGTGTGGTATGCTTTGGAAAATACACAAACAATTGTAAATAATGAGGTAAAAAATGCAAAACCACTGGCAAGATCATATGTTCAAATGTGAATGAATGTGTTTTACTTTCATACCAACAATCAATTTTGATACGAGTAGATTTTTTTTTGTAAATGGTGGAAATCCTTTCTTGTCAATGTCAGCCATGTTTTGTGTCTCTACCAGCCCTTTCCAGAACATCACAGAGTTTGATGGCCAGGATGGCTGTGGCTCAAACAGCTGGCACATGGTGGATGTGGATCAGCCTCAGGATAAAAACACTGAACCAAGTGTCATGCTTCAACACCTCAAGCCATGGACCCAGTATGCCATTTTTGTGAGGGCAATTACCTTTCAGGTGGAGGACAAACACATTTCTGGCGCCAAAAGTGATATAATCTACATCCGGACCCGCCCATCGAGTAAGTCTGACCATCACTCTGTTGGCACCAATACTGTAGGTGTTAATTTTTGTATTTCTGATACCTTTCAGTCATTACTGTACATAACCAGGTAAACATTTTAATATAACAAACCATATAACAATATAACTTTGGCCCTATTGCAGTGCCGACTATGCCCAAAGACCCCCGTGCCTACGCCAACTCCTCAACCAAGCTGGTGGTGAAGTGGTCACCTCCAGTCTTTCCCAACGGCAATTTGACCTACTACCTGGTCCGCTGGCAGCAGCAGCCTGAGGACAGGGAGCTCTACCAACATAACTACTGCTCCAAAGGTCTGCATCACTCATTTTACATAATAGTCATCCCCTATTTATTGTCTGAGCTTTCCCACTGATGAGACTTTTCATGTCATTTAAACGAGTAGTTTGAGATTTTGGGAAATGCGCGTATTCACTTTCTTCCTGAGAGTTAGATGAGAAGATTGATACCATTTTCATGTCTGTACAGTAAATAAGCCACAGACAGTAGCTGGTAAGCTTAACTTAGCATAAAGACTGGAGACAGGAAAACAGCTAGTTTGGCTCTGTCCAAAGGTAACAAAATCCACCAACTAGCACTTCTAAAAATCACTAATTCACGTGCTGTATCATATTTGTGCAAAAAACAAAAAGTTGAGTTTTACAGAGGGTTTTACATTAAGGACAGAGCCATGTCAGATGTTTTCAAATCAGTCTTCTCAACAGACTCTTGCAAGAAAGCAAGTAGATCCCAACGTCCCAAACTGCTGTACTGTACCTTTAATACTGAAACATGACTGCATACAGGAACTAAACTCTCCTGCTTTCTTCTGACACAGAGCTGAAGGTCCCGATGCGATTCCCAGCAACAGGATTCACAGACATGGAAGAGAACACCAAGCCCACCAAGTCAGACCTGTCAGGGGTAGAGAAGGGCCCATGCTGTGTTTGCCCGAAGACACCTGAGGAGAAGGACCGGGAGAAGGACGACCGCGTCTTTCTAAAAGTTTTCGAGAACTTCCTTCACAATGCCATCTTTCTGCCAAGGTACAGTAAAACACAGACAGAGCAGAGCCTCACAGCGATCTCCTTAAACTGTTTACAGCGGCAAGGAGCTGAGCTTGTTTGCCTCGATAGGTCAAACTATGGGATGAGGTGGCGGCCCGGGTGTAACGACACCTTCTGATGGGATCTGAGCATGGGGTGTGTAGATGGACTGGACTGGGGCTGAGCCGGCCCGCTGGGCTCAGCCCTTTTGTCGGGCGGTGCAGATGAGGAGACATGCTGAGTAGGATCCAAAGCCTTCTTAGCGCTCTTGTGGCTTTCTGTTGCCGTGGCAATGGTGGCACGGAGGATGTTAGGACCTAGCAGGCAGCAATTTAGGCAACACAAACAAACCCAGGAGAGAGAGGTGATTAAGGAGTCTGAAGGGCCTAGTTTGGCTGCACACTCTTAGCTGCTCAGGCTTTTGTTCTCCACTATAGCGACTGACATCTGTGTTGTGTTATCATTTAACTTGCTCGTGGCTATGAATGTTTCACTGTTTCAAAGACTGCAGCTTTATTCTCCTCCCGCACTCCTTTATTCTCATATAGACAGTCACACACAATCTATGCTTGTGTTTGTTGAATTGAGGCTCTGCTTAGCCTTGCCATCCATCACAGTAAAATACAGAGAGCTTTGATATACTTGTGGGTTCTTATGAAGAACACAGCAGGTATCTTGGAAATCCATATCTCAAAACGATGCCGCTGAGCCCCAAAGTTCACTCATTCAAGAAGCAATACTTCTGCTTTCCTACCCAATGCTATTGTTGAATTGGATCGATGTGGCTTTAGAGGAAGAATAATAAAACATAGCTTTCTATTGCAATTTAACTCATATCTTCCCCCACTTCCTCCTCCTCTTCCTCCTCCTCCTCCTCCTCCCCTTCCTCCTCCTCCTCTCTCTGACTGTGTTGATTTGTTATAGTATAGCTGTCTAAGAAACAGGCGGGTGGCAGGTCCCCGGGCCTGCAGCGAAGGGCTCAGCCTGTGTATGCACAGACTCTCCACTGTAACAGAGCCGGCATTATTACAGACCACTCTAGGGAAAGGGCTCGAAATTGGGGAGGTTTTTTCAAAAGTTCAGGGTTTAGACCCGGGGTGAGGGGAAAGAGGGCGGGTGAAAACAGAAAAAGAAAGAAGAGGAAATGTTTTCCATTCTGTCCCCCTCCACTCGGCACTCCACTCTCCTCCTCCCCTTGCACGCTCTCTTTGTCCGGGGCTCTTTTTTTTTTTTGTTTTTTTTCTGGAGTGAGACAGCTGCCAGGAAATGTACAGTGAATCCATCTGGAATTTAAATGAATGAGGGAAGAGCCCCATCACGCTGGCTAGTGAACGCTAGAAGACAAACAGAAAAGTAAGGAAGGCAGACTGATTTACTGGAGGAGAGGAGGATGGCTGCCAGGAGATCTTCTGGTACAATCCAAAACCTGTTATCAGCCTGCTGGAGCATTTATTTACTGTAATCACCTGCTGCTGAAACTCATGATAAATACAGACAGATGAATTGATAAGGACTCCGTAGAAGTTGCCCCTTTTGACATCAAATCCAGAGATCTTTCACTCTTCTTTGTTAACCTGCAGTATTGCATGTGTTTCTACAACTAAGGTGCTAATAATGTGCCCTACTCACCACTGACTGAATGTGTAGTCACGGCTTTCCTCTCTGCATTCTGTTGCATAAAAGGTAGATCTTTTTTTAGAAGGTGAGGTCAGGACACCGACTGTAGTAACTCACTAGTTAAAAGGTCATGCTTCAGTCAGCTGAGGAGCTTTCTCACAGTGTTAACCCAACGCTCTAATTGCACATTAGATTAGAGCTCTCAAGTTCTCTTTCTGGCCTCTGCCACCAATTCTCTGTGTGATCTATTCATATCTATTCCTCTTGTTGTCGCTTTTATCACAGGAAATCAGACTTGTGCATTTGTGTCTTTACTGTTTACTCTACTGTCTGATTTGTTTTTGACGAAATGTCAGTAGAAACAAATAGTTTTTGAGCACAAGATTTTGGATTGTACTGCACCAGTTATAACTGTCAGAGAGGAATGTTGACATGTCCGTGCGACTGGTCTTTCCCACGGATCTGTCCATGTCTCTCCGCTCCTCCTGTCTGCTCAGACACAAAAGATGCTTTCTATTGACTTTACCTTTGCTTAGTCAGCTCTCCTAGTTTAGCATTTTTTAAAATTCCCAGTAGAACACAAACGTTTAATGAATTAACAGAAAAGTAATCTACAGCTACTTTCACGAATGATTGTTTCAGTCATTTTTTAAAGAAAAAATCTCTAGACAAGTGTGAGGATTTGCGGCTTTTCCTTGTTGTATTGTATGTGATAGTAATTGAATATATTTGGTTTTTGGACTGGCATCACTGTTGGCTTTAAGAAAGTGTGATGGGCATTTTTCACTATTTTTTGACTATTTTCTTACATCATATTGTTCCAAACAACCCCTTTGTAATGGCTTCATGTACAGTACATCACTTGTGCTTTTATTTTTTACCTTGCCACTTGTTTGGATCAATACAGCTTTCATCTTCCAACTCAATCAGAGCCAGGACTCTTTTCTTTGTCCGTCTGTCTGAGCTAACTACCCTGCAGGTTTCACAGGTAACTGTTAACCGTAGGGAAGGTGCCCTGTGGCGTCTGTTGTGCCTCTGCTGCTGCCTCAGCCACAGCTGTCAGCGCCTGCTTGCCCTCAGTAATGACAATGTCTAGCTTCACACGGCTCCACAGCTTATCATCTGCACTACAGGAACCTGTGTCCATTTACCACAGTGGCTGCTGAAAATTGTTCATTATTGAATTGAACATTTTGGTTCAGTGTCGTTGTCACAAAAATATAAGCCATATTTTCTCTCTTGCTTATATTTCAGCTTTTTTCCCCCTTTTGTCCTCTTTCATTGTTGATTGGGATATGTTGGACAGCAGCTTTAGTTAGGATTTTTTTCTTAGTCTGGAAAAATCTCTCGTGTTCTCTGTCTGTCCACCTCACTATGACCCGTCTGACCTCATCCCTCGACATATCTCCACAGGGAGTAGTATGCAGCATCCAGACACACAGCGCACACACACAGACGAAACACACACTCACTCTGTCCGGTCCAGCGAGATGCTTAAGCTATGTGTAAAATGCTTTTGGGAGCTATAAACAGGCAATTTTGATTTTTTACAATAGGTTTTCCAGGGCATCCTGTTTAGCTTTTTGTCTTCTATCATCCTAACAGTGCTCACTTTATTTAAGACAACTTTATCATAGTAATTGCATTGATCTGTCCCTCTGTATTTCAGACCTCCAGACCGTCGACGTAGAGACCTTTTTGGTGTGGCTAACAACACTCTGCTGCACGACGGTGCTGGTAGGGGGAACACCACTTTTGGCCCAGTGGACAACAGTACAGATGGCATACCTCCTATCAGGGAGTACCCCTTTTCAGAGGACAAGAGCACGACAGAAAACTTAGAGATCCCCAACCTGCGGCCCTTCACTGTCTACCGTATTGACATCCATGCCTGCAATGAGGAGGTGGGGCGCTGTAGCGCTGGAGGCTTTGTCTTCTCCAGGACCAAACCTGCAAGTGAGAACCACGCGAACCTGGATACGACCTTTGATGGAAATGATAAAAGGCATCGTCATTATAATATTGTTAATACTGTGTGTGTGTGTGTTTCCCAGGCAAAGCAGATGACATTCCTGGAAAAGTAATCTATGAGAACGACAAGGTTGAGGGTTGCGTGGTGTTGCACTGGCCAGAGCCCATCATGCCCAATGGACTCATCCTGACGTATGAGATCAAGTTCCGTCTGGGAAATGAGGTGAGTCAGGCGGGGTAAAAGTAAAAGACTTAACCGTCAGTTCATGGGACAGAAACCCCTATACAAACAGAACACTCCATACCTGACTTTGAGTCTTTGCTGTCCCTCCAGCAGTAACCACAAAATGTTTGTTTTTCTTTCAGCCTGAAAAACAGGAGTGTGTGTCGCGTCATCAGTACCGTGAGCACAGAGGAGCTCGGCTGACCAACCTGGGCTCAGGGAACTACTCTGCCTGTGTGCGTGCCATTTCTCTAGCAGGGAACGGCTCCTGGACGGAGAGCGTGACCTTCCGCGTACCTCCGCCCAAACGTAATGCAACATGTCTCACACATTAAATACTATATTTTCTTGATTAATTTAAAGTAGATAAAAATTCCACATTTAATCATTGCTGATCACTTTTATTGTTCTCCTCTTTCTGACAGAAGAAGATGTTGCATTATACTTGGTCATCATAATTCCCATCATAGTGACGCTTTTCATTGCTGGACTTATCACACTCTTCTTCTTTGTTAACAAAAAGAGGCAAGTATTTTCATGAACAGACTTTCCACATTGCCAAACCAAGTTTGTTGGTTATGTTGTTCTACTTTGCTATGCTCATGAAACTTAATGACCGGTGTGATGTTAATTAGAGTTAATAGGTGTTGTTTTCATTAACATTCCCCTGTGGTGAAGAGGAGACTTGCGATAGAGAATTATATATACCATGCACAATCAGAGCTGCCTGCTGGCTAACTGAGATGTGTTTGCGTCAACAGGAATAGCGACAGATTGGGGAATGGAGTCCTTTATGCTTCAGTCAACCCAGAGTACTTCAGTGCTGCTGAGAGTAAGAGCCATCTTAATGCCAAATTTCAAATATCTCTATGCATTACCTTGCAATGTGTGTATGTGGTGCTAACCTGCTGTCTGCTGTGTATTGCCAGTGTACGTCCCGGATGAGTGGGAGGTGGCAAGGGAGAAGATCACCATGCACAGGGAACTGGGCCAGGGCTCTTTCGGCATGGTGTACGAAGGCATCGCCAAGGGAGTGGTCAAGGACGAACCTGACACGCGAGTGGCCATCAAGACAGTCAATGAGTCAGCCAGCATGAGGGAGCGCATTGAGTTTTTGAACGAGGCCTCTGTCATGAAGGAGTTCAACTGTCACCATGTGGTAAGAGAGACACGGCCTCAAATGGTAACCGTCAGGCACCACAAATGAATGCAGACGAATCATTACAGTAAGGTTATAAATAAACCAACATACTGTCATATTGAAACCAGTCGTGAGACAGTGCTCTCGCTTATCATTATTTCCTACTTAATCAGCATAGATGTAAAGAGAAAGAGGCCAGCAGGTCACAAGCACAGAGTACAGTGTAGTTGTCTACTCAGGGAGCTGCAGCCTGAGGCAGGTCTCAGCCTCCTGGAGAATGTGTACATTCTCTGATCAGCATGATCACAGCATCATTACCTACGTTAAACAGATGCTTTTCCCTTCTGCAAGCTGTTGTTATAACCTTTTTATCGAATCTGGCTGCTAAAAATCCAAACACTCTATTATAAAATTCAATTTGAATAATTTAAAGGAAGGAATTTTTTTTTTTTTTTTTACAATTTTCAAACCGAGTTAAAGAGACGCTCTTTTCTTCATTTTAAGAGTTGGGTTATGCCTGCTGATGTGTGTTGTATTGTGATTGGTGTAGGTGCGGCTGCTGGGCGTGGTCTCTCAGGGACAGCCAACCTTGGTGATTATGGAGCTGATGACCCGTGGAGATCTTAAGAGCCACCTGCGCTCTCTCCGCAAAGAAGTAAAACCCCACCCCCTTCTGTCACTCTCCCACACCTACATACACCTTTCCACACACTGTATCCATCCCCCACTTTGTAGTGCTGAACTGAGGAAAGCAGATAAATATAACATGAAGACTGTGTTGTTTATTCGTTTTTTTTGTGCCGTTTACCCTCTCACCTCACCTCATCTCTCGCTCCTCAACAGAACGCCACCAGCCAGGTCCTACCCCCGCTAAAAAAGATGATCCAAATGGCAGGGGAAATCGCCGACGGCATGGCGTACCTAAATGCCAACAAATTTGTCCACAGAGATCTGGCTGCTAGGAACTGCATGGTAGCAGAGGACTTCACTGTAAAGATTGGAGGTAAGTCAAGTTAATACGATGCCTCCAGCCGCCCCCTGGTTGCTGGATGCTGAACCCACTCCGCTGGCCTCGAAAAATAAGTATTTGGATTTCAGTGAGTGCCTGAGGCAGTTAATGTCGATGGACAGAGGAAGGGAGGAGGTGAGAGAATGGATGAGCTCTCAGGAGCTTCCTCTCCCACACAGAATGAGTGATATTTAGTGGCTTCCCCAACCTCTGTTTCTACTTTTTTTCTGCAGATTTTGGCATGACCAGAGATATTTATGAGACGGATTACTACCGAAAAGGAGGGAAGGGCCTGCTGCCTGTCCGTTGGATGTCTCCAGAGTCACTGAAAGATGGCGTGTTCACTACGATGTCTGATGTCTGGTATGAGAACACATCACTCTCTTACACACACATACACAAGCCTGCATTATACATGTATAAACTTGCTCTAATCCTGGGGGCTTGCAAAGTATTTCAGAAATGTCTGCATATTGTGTGTCTGTGTGTGTGTGTGTGTCTGGATACGCTAAAACGGTTCATGCTGTGGAGTCAAAACTATAAAAACATTCGGATCACTTCACGGCCCATATTTGTAACAACATTCTTTACTTAGCTAACTACTTACTTAGTTTGAACATGCATTTTCTGTCCTCTATCCCTTCTGTGTATGCCATGACAGCTAGTACTTCCAAAACCGTCAAAATCTTCTGTTTTCCAGCTGGCTCCCTGGAATTTCTTCTCTGCATGACAAAATATTATAGCAAAGGATTTTTTTTTTTCCTCCTGACACCTTTTTTTATGCCAGCTTTTGGAGAAGTCTCAGCATTTTTCTATCAGGCGCAATATTGTTGTGGAGAAATAAAATTGTTTACTAGCTCCCTTGCAAGTTTTTGTTTCCCAACTCAAAGTGTCCCACGGGTCAGTCCCTAAGAGTGGGCTTAAACTGCTCCAGATGTTCTCAAATGAGAGGTTGCAGTGCCAGCACAAACCCACCTCCACATTGCGTACTATATCTTCCGCTTTGATGTTGTACAGATGAAGTTTACTGTAAGACGAACCCATTCCAGGCTCCTTAGGAATCGGCGAGTAGGTGACTTTTTTTTATTTTGTTGATCAAGAAAAGCTGTCTGAATGTGGCTTTGTCTGTCAGCACAAGACTGTTTCAGCCAGTTACACGCAGTGTTGTAATAAGGCTGTTTTAAAGACTGTTGAGTGTGCTCTCAGAACTCATGCCAATGGTAAAAATATGACTAGCAAGAGTGAACAAATATTGTGGTCTTTGTTAGTCAAGTTAAGAATTTCTCCATGAATAGTTGCATAGCAATCTCATTGCAAGGGAGCCTGAGGTAAAACTGAGGTGACGTTTACTGTAAATACTGTACTAAGGCTTGTCCTGCAGTAATGAAATCATTATTATTCACTGGCTGGTACACTGATACACAGCCTACATTATTCTTAATACTTAAGCTGCCAGGTTTTACACAGTGTTGATAATTTTAAGAGTATCCGTTGAGCACTGGTTCTCTCTTCTATATCATTCTCGAACATCTTCTGCTCATTAAATAGATTTAACAGGTTATTTATACTGTAGATAATGTAGGAATTAAATGCTGCAGTATTTAAACAATAAACTTTATTCTTTATACAGCACAGTTAGAAGGTGCTTTACATGGTCGAACCAGGATTAAAACATTTCAGGACTGTAAAAAGAACCATATTAGTATTTTTTTGCTTGAAAAACACCATTAATAAATCTAAAACACAACAGCATGCTTTAAAATATGGTTAGCATTAATGTAAAATATACTGTACATGATTTGCAGTGAGTGAGGAAGTGAAGAAAACAAAGAATCTTGCAAACTGTTGACCACTTATACTCACTTTATTTATTTATGTAATGATGTTTTCGTCCTCAGACTTCCATCAGGTACAGTTGATTAAATTTATCCATTGACTTTTACCCGATGATGACTGAAATGTCATAAACAAAAATAATACAAGTCGCAACAGTGTTTGTACTTGTTTGGTTTCGTCAGTCAAAAGTTTTTGATCCAACCTGTCAATAAGACTTATTGGTGTGCAACAACGTTGTCATAATAGTTTGAAAGAAAATGCAAAAACACTGTTTTGGTCCTTTATAGATAAGACTTATTTAGACGTAATAAAAATGAATAAATGTACTTGGTGATCTGAACTGACAGAAGCTTTAAACTTTTCTACAGTTGCTCATAAGAGGCAAAAATGTAAAAATATTTTATAAATTTGTCCTCATCTCTCACCACAGGTCATTTGGTGTTGTGCTGTGGGAGATCGCCACCTTAGCGGAACAGCCCTATCAGGGCATGTCCAACGAACAAGTGCTGCGCTTTGTCATGGAGGGAGGACTCCTGGACAAACCTGACAACTGCCCTGACATGCTGTAAGTCTTTCTGTACATGCGATCAATAACCGTGTAATTTTGCCCATTTTAGGCCTTCTGGATTAATGTTCTAACATCCTTGAAGTATGTATTGTTTTATCCTCTACTGCCACCGTCTCACACGATGTGTGTCCCATTAATATTTTGCCCAGCATCTATTTTAAGTTGTGGTTCTAAGTGTGTAAGATATCATGTGGTGTGTCACTAAGGTAGAGCCAAGATGAGGCCTGACATTAACGTCACAGGTTAAATGTGGTCCGTTGACGACATGGCCCTGGTGGTCAGCTGGCAGTGAGAGGACTCCTCACCCATCTGTCTCGGCCCATAGAAGGGATGCCACGACCCGTGTGTGAAAGATGCCCTTCATTCCTGCCGCTGCGAAGGGCCATGATGACGGTGATGGTGTCTGTCCGTAGGCAAAGGGAGTGAGAGAGACAGACAGGATTCATTAATTCATTTAGAATTCATTAATGAATCACCACAGCTGTTGGAGAAAAAACACAGCACAGCCTGCTTGACAGCGTGCGGTGCTGCATACCAGTATATGCATTTCTCCTCTCCCTCACTGACCTCAATAAGAAGGCATTCTGCTCTCTCCCCTCCCACTCTCCACGGCTGACCTCACCTTAGAAAGAGAGAGTGAGTAGAAAAAAACAAGGCCAAGTGTTGTGCAGACACAAACCTCTGGTTTCTATGGCAGCCTGACTGTTTTGCCCTGATTACAGGAGTGTGTGGATTGTGTTACAGAGGTGGTGGGTGGGGGGGTGGGGGTTTGCCTCCTGGTCTGTGAGAAACACACAGGGAAGTCAGGCTGCTGCTGGTCGCATCTGCTGTAGTGACTTAATGGAGATTTCCAGGAGACTGCTGAAGTGTAGTGAACCCCGAAGTTCATACAATGCCTGAATAGTCAGATACAAGAAGAGGAAGTGAGCAGGATAACAGAGAGAGAGATGAGATCATATTTGGAGAGCTTTGAATGTCTCTCCCCCGCACTGTCTTTCCCATACTCAGGTAACTGTGGGTCACTGATTGGATTTCCCATGTTTCTGTTTCGAGTTTCCTACGGACAAAAGTGCATTCTCTCTTGCAGGGTTGGGGCAAAAATGAAAGACAGATTCACATTAAACATCACGATTTATTGTGGAATGTGCAGTATCTCTTACAGCGCTGTTATACATCAAGGTTTCACCATGCTGGGGACGTTGCATGTGTGAAGTTGTGCAGTTCTGTTGCAAGAGATTCCTGTTCAAGTTTATTAAATGTCCACCATTGATGTTTGGAGACCGCTCTGCACTCACACTTGGCCTGAAAATGTGTCTGTTTTTGATTTTATCAGTATTTCAAGATCTTTTTTGTCTATCTCTTAGTCTGGTGCAATTTTGGCTGTACCCAGACCAGTGTGGATTTTTGTAGAAGCCTGACTGCCTCCAAATCCCATCTTGAAAGCGCTTTTGTAACACTTTCGGTACCAGATATTTGTTGGTAACACTCAGCATTCAATGTCTTGAACAAAAGTTGCATACACGGTTAAGCTCAGTTGGTACAAACAAGTAAAAGGAACTAACGTGATTTGAAATCAAATAAGTGTCTGAACGTTGTGGTTTGACCCCAAAGTGCTCTCTTCATGCCAGTTTAGGAACCAGGCATTCACAGTGCACGTAACACTTGGAGCTGTTACATGTTGACCAGTGTGGCTGACTGATGACATTTCAAGTACAAGTAAATGTTGCCTAATAGCAACAGCATGTGTCTGTGTGTGCCATGACAGTCAGGACGCTGACAAGAAGTCAAGATTTACTGCAGTGTTTGTTTTCTTAATTTGCATCAACAAGCCTCACGCACAGCAACAGATGGTAGAGGAGAAGAGTTTTCTGTGGGACTACACGGACAGGTTACTCTGGAGCGTTGGCTCGGCTCCAAGCATTACACGTCTTTTTCACGGGAGGTCTCGCCGCCTGGGTTTGGACATCTGAACGTTAACTTTAAGACACTTGCTGCGCCGCTGAAAAACAAGTCAGAGCCGCCCCCCTGCTGCTTCAGAGTATGAAGTGAGGCGCGTGCTTTGGAGAGCTCTACCCATAATTCCTCTGTGCAGAGAGGAGCTGGCACCCAGCTGCAGAGGCTGATGTAGCTACAAAGAGACCACTGGGAGTGACGGAGAGAAAGAAAACAGGAGAGAGAGAACAGCAAGAGTAGAGAGATGGCTGAGGTGTTTATGTCAGCGGGCTTTAGAGTATTCTTAGCTTGTTTGTGTATAATTGAAGTTGTGGCGTGTGGTATAGCACCACACAAAACTGTAATAATTCTCCCTTTTATGATGTTGTTTTGACATTCCCATAGCTCGGCTGCTGGCCTGGCACCGTAACCTTACGCATGATTTACTGCGCTGCTGTGTACATGCTACATTACTGATTTTACTGTGTGAGTTAGTAATGTAGCAATAAATCCAATATATGCAAACTCCAGATGCCTTGATTGAACTTGACATTAAAAAATGATTTTTAAGTTAATTTATAGTTTAATTTAAGTGTTATAGCTAACTGCAAGTTTGGAATACGTTTGCATGTACTTACACTGTCCACTATTTCAATTAATTTTAGTAATCAAAACATTTTACTGGATGGCATTAAATGAGATAGTTTGTTAGTTTGCCAAGGCTGCCTGGCAACAACAAATCTCTGTAAAACATTACATTCACACCCACTTACATAGGGAAATGTGAAATATAATAGGTGAGCCTTATCACTTGTTTTTATTATGTTTTTTTTATTATATCTGGTTTTACTATTCTGAAAAACACAGAACTGATTTCCAAAAGGACAGTAGGGAAATGAATCAAAGCATCAGAAATGGACTGTAGTTATAATTAATTTAGTAAGCTGTGGTATATTAGTAAATATACTGTATACTTTGTTATGTCCTGTCTGCAGTTTTTCTTTCAAGAGCACCATAGTGCTTAAACCTAAGTGTCTCCTGCCACCTGCTGGTGAGAAAAAGAAGCAAACGACAACTTTATTTTTGACCAAACATGAAATCTTTCCACTCCTAAGCTTTAAAGGATGGGTTCAGATTTTTTCAAGTCTGTCTTAACACAATACTTATGTGCCAAAATGTGCATTAAAATAGTTACTGGTTGCTGTAATTGTTCCTCCTATCCATACTGGCTGTGAAGTGAATCCCCTCCTGCACAATTACACTGTAGGATTTGGGGGACAAAATCCACAGTCCTCGTTCTGAAGCTAATAAGAGTTAGCCAAATCAAGCCAAGTCATTTATTCCAAAGTTTAGTGCGAGATTCCATCTTTGTGTTACTGGCTGTCTGCTGCAACTTGGCAAGGAAATAATGTCTGGGGAGATACAAATAGGGAATTTTGTACTAAAAAAATGCAAGTTTGGAAGATACCTACTTGATTTGGCTAACTGTGACTGCTGAAGCCTCGTGTTAGCTTCAGCTGCACTTAAGAATACATTTTTACACAGAAAAAGGACTGATCTCTTACAATGGAGTCAGCCAGTATGAAGAGGAGGAATGATTACAGAGGAACCTTCTCAATGGTCATATGGGACATTTGCACATCAAAGGTATTGTATAAAATCCAAATAACTCCTGTATTTAATCCTTTAACTTTTTGTACATCACTTGCAGATTTGAGCTAATGAGGATGTGCTGGCAGTACAACCCCAAGATGCGTCCGTCCTTCCTGGAGATCATCAGCAGCATCAACGATGAACTGGATCCTCCCTTCAGGGAATTGAGCTTCTTCTACAGTGAGGAGAACAAGCCGCCGGACACTGAGGAGCTGGACATGGAGGTAGAAAACATGGAGAACATTCCACTGGACCCTGCATCCACTAGGCAGCCCTCTGCTGCCGTTGCCCCCTCGTCAGGGTGCACAGGAGGCACGCCGCCTCCTACACAGCAGTTATCCCCCATGCAAGGCCCTAGTACTCCATTGCTGGGACCTGTGTCTCCCTCCTCCCCGGGCCCAGTCGCCTCAGCGTCTCCAGGCCAAGCCTTGGACAAGCACTCAGGACATGTTTCGGCCAACGGGCCTGTGGTGGTGCTGCAGCCCAACTTTGACGAGATGCAACCCTATGCACACATGAACGGGGGCAGAAAGAACGAACGGGCGTTACCACTGCCCCAGTCGTCGGCCTGCTGATATCAGCCCCCTGTGGCCAGACCAGCCCTTCCTCCTCTTACACAGGGTAACACAAACCTCTCCTCCATCTCTTAAGGAGGGATGGGTGAGGTAAGAAATGACATTCTTCTACTGTGTGCCAGTAGATGGTCTCTCCACTCCTTTAAGGTCAAACATAAACTCTAAAAACTGAAGAATAGCACAGAAACCTGCTAAAGCATTTGGAGTTTTGGTGGCTCAGACTCAACACTGGGGAACTCCTTCCTGTGCAGCCTGTATTGCATCTTTGTTACATAAGTCCTTCAAGAAGGACATCAATACAGGCATTTATCCTGACTTACAGATTTAGGAAGACATGAACTTTTTTTTAGCATATCTGCCAGCAAATCCAACAGAAGAGCACTTTTTTCCTGAAGATTTCAGAGAGGATGTTGTGAATATCTGAGTGTGTATTTATACGAACACATCATTCTCTCTATAATATGGTTATAGCTCCATTTCTAAAATGACTTTCCATCAAAAGACTCTCTCTCCATGAGCAGGCTGGCTCATGTCATGTGAGGATGCCTCAATTAAACATTTTGGACTGAGATCATTGTTGATATTTCTGTGGTTGTAGATCCCGTCAGGAGTGTGTCAAAATGGAAGAGGAGGGCCTATTGTGTATCTGCCAAACTATTGCCAAATCAAGCTTTTTCTCCAATTTCATACAGGTCTGCCCTTATTGTTTAAGGCTGTGGTTCAGAGTTGGAGTAGAAGTCTGTTTCCGGGGAATGATATCAATATTAATTGGTGGTATTCAGACTTCATGCTTCTCTGCTGTGTGTTTGTGTGGAGTTATAACAGGACAGATTACAGCGTTTCTGTTGAGATGTGCTGCATTTACACCTGCAGTCAAAGTTCTCTCAGAATAGGCTGCGTCCGCACTGGAGCTAGAATAAATCTACTTTGAAGTCAAAACTACATTTCCATCAAGTGTATTACATATATGGCAGAGTAGCCAGCATAAAAGTAGGTTGAGTTGAAATGCAAGCAAACACCTCTTTCATCAGATTTTAAGTTTTCAAATCACCTGACACAATATCAGTATGAATTCATGTTAGGAAGATTTCTTTGAACAACTGGATTCTTAACTGATTATAACCATTGTAAGTTATTAAATGCTAGAGGCTGACTAAAAGATTCTTATGTATACAAATCTACCAAGTTAAAAATTGTATTTTTGTCATAAAGCCTAATTTTTTTGTGAGTCATGATCCATTGTGTGGATATGATGCATAAAGGATAAAAGATTATAAATAGGTATAAATATAAAAGGTCTTGGGGGTTTATCAAAAGAAACATTTTCAAATGTAATTTTTTAATAAAAGGTGAAACATTAGTCAATTAATCAATTAGTCTTTCTAAAGAAAATGTAAATATTTTTCAAACAAAAATGACAAAATTTCACTGGCTCCAGTTTCTCAAATTGGAGGATTTATGTGATGGTGAACTGGATATGTTTGGGTTTTTGACTATTGGTCAAACAAAATAAGCGACTTGAAGACGAAGAAGAATCACTTTGTGCTCTGGGAAATTGTGCTGCTCTTTACTATTTTCTGACATTTTATAGACCAAACAATTAACCAGTCACTTATTTTGTAAAATAATCTATTCAGACCTGAGCATAAAGAACGTTCCTCTTCATTCATTTGATTTTTTGAATATCTGAGCAAAGTACATGTGACTTAAGTCCACCAACTCTGAATCACAGCCTTAGTCTGTCTTTGTAATACAAAAACATCATAAATCTCACACTGCAAATCACTGAACTTCACAATCAAGGGATACAACTTTGCCTCCACTTTCATTCTATTCAACCCTTATCTGTCATTTACTGAGTGTGCATTTCACACGAGAGGTGAACAACGTTTGCTGACAGCGCTGTTCAACTCAAACGGCACCAAACACACAACCACCAACAGAATCTAAGACCTGAGATAGAAAACGAGAAGGCGTTGGATTGGTAAAGATTTTAGTAGCCTAGAGACGACTTTGAAGACACAGCTGGTCTCTTTTAGAATAGTCATTTGTTTCTCTACATTTCAAACACATATAAAGGTCTTACAGTTGTATTTTAGACTGCAGGATCGTTTTTATACACATCATTGGTTTGTCACTTTTTTAAACCTTTTTACGGTTCAAAATGTTTGCCTCTATGTCTGTACAGAACAAAGCTGCTATTTTATTCTTTTTCTCTTTTGGATGTTACAGTATATATATAAAGAAATCCTTCAGGTTTGGTATTTTATGGTCTCCACTACAGTCCATTTCTTATATCCTCAAATTCTGTTAAAAAAATAAAGAAAACAACAAAAAATAAGATGACTTAGATATAAAACTGTTTTTTTTCTGTTACCCCAGAAGGTTTTCTGTAACACTACATTTTGTTCATTGCCTTTTATTTTTATGAAAAGTTTCCTTCTGTATTTGTTTTGTGGATGTCTATATTATTATTATTATTATTATTAATATTATTATTATTTGGAATGGACACCTTAGCTCGATGTGTGAGCGTGTACTTTCTGCACCCTTTTTGTACTTGTTGTCTAGCACTGCGCCTAGCATTGCCCTCTAGGTGCGACTCAATCTCAGGTCAAAGTAAAGGCTTTGCTTTCTCCACACATTCTCATGATCGTCCTCTACTTGTCTCACCTTGTACCTCCTTCCCCCTCCTCTGCCTCCTCCCCCCATCATGCTTTGTTGAATCCAATAGTGCCCTCTCTCCTTCCCTCTGGTCCCCCTCACTGACCTCTACAGCAAACTGTACCTGTTTTCCCCCCTCTGTGCCTCCTTTTTGAAGTCAGGATTAGTTCCAGTACACGAGATATTTACTTCATACCAGATCTGGTATTTTAACCCATCCATTTCCTGCCTCCTCTTGAATTAGTAGGGCTAATTGGGTTGTCTTGTTTGCCTTAATTATGCCAACCATCTCTCACCCATCTGAATTTTTTTTTCTTTTTTATTATTACTTCAACACTCTCAAGCGCAATACTACACCACTTCTGCTAATGTTGACATGTTACTTCTTCAAAGTGAGAACAGGTCTTATCTGTTTGTCTTCATAATCACTGCTTCTGAAAACCAAATAAAGGATGGGTTAAAGTCCAGGGAAGGGAACACATTTCAATGTTATGAATAGGAAAAGGTCTTAAAAAATGGAGGCTGAATAGTGAAAAGTGTTTTGAAGGATTTCTCCTCATCTTTTGGAAATGTTGCTTGGTGATTATTATTATTTTTCCTTTCTTTAAGTTTTTTTTCTGTAGGAGTGTTATTTATTTATTTTTTTATTTTCCTTTTGTGATATCAGTTTAAATCACTGTATAAATGCCCCATGATTCAGTATAAAGTTGGATTTTTTTGTATGTATTTTCTTTGGTGTCATGACTGGGGGACTTAAAAAACTTTTTTTTTCTTTCAAGTATATATCTACCTCACTCTTTTTAAATATATGTATGCGTATGGAAAACAAATACATCTCACTCTTTCTCATCAGCTTGTACCGAAACCTCATCATCTGGATGAAATCCACAGGGTTCTAGATAAACCTCACAAAAACAGACTAGGACAAGAGATGGAATCTCTGTGTGGAGGTTCAGCCCACCGATTTATGGCCCTGTGATTTACAAAAAGTACGTTTATACCTCTGAGAATACAAATGAAAGATCTGTGTGTTATAATAGAGGCCTTCGGTACAAGTGTGGTCTCGTTTTCTGCAGAATCGGTTTAAATTATCTGACTATTTATGCGAGAAAAGATTGCATAATTATGACAACTTACATTTTATGTTGACAGGATAGTTTGCAGTGTTTTGTGGCTCAGAGCAGGTGCAGTACAGTCAGTGTGTGGGAATGAAGCCGGGGCACAAATCCAACATCAGACATTCCATCTCTGCTGACTCCCAACATGTTGTCACAACCTCAAATCCTCAGCAGACAGAAACCTTCATAGTCTCATCTAAAAATGCATTTATATAGAAACCTAACAATTATCATGGGGAATATTTAAAAAAGGGAAAATGTTTTATTGACCTCCAAAAATCATTGTAGGGGTTTTTTTGCCGTTTACCTGCAGCCTGTAATACTGCAAGGTTACAGCACCACTCCTTCATTTCAACAACTTAAGTTTATTCCAAACATCCAGAAGTCATTCAAAAATACATTTAGTTCTGTTTATGGATCATTAATGTGAATGTAACATGGATATTTCTGTACTTTCTACACAAAACCCTCATAGAGATAGCATTAACTCCACCTCTTGTGTGTTTCTACTCTCAGTAGAAACTCCTAAATAGACTATTTTAAAGATTTGTCAGTCAGTGTTGGAATCAAAGCAGCAGAAGAAACCTTGCTCTTGTCACAAGGATGATTAGAATTGATCTTTTTTTTTTTACCCCATAAACTCACTGTGGTTATATAAATACCATCATCTCTCCTGTCCACGTCTACCTGCTGAATGCCACCATGTTACAGCTCTAGTGATAGCTCATTTCCACTACCATCAGGGTGAATCTCTTTGTGATTTTCTTGTCGTTTTGAATCACTCGTAAGTAAGCTCTACTTACAATAATGCTGCTGGTTCAAAGAGTCGCCTCAGTGGATCTTATACTGTCATCAAAAATGTTGAGTGTAAAGGTGGAAAAAGTGATTTTTTTTTTTACATCTTGAAGCTTCTAATAAGACCTCATTTCTACTTTTTACTAACAGAGGCTACATGGAGAGCGCTGTCTTGATGCATGGGCTCCTTGGCTGGAGATTAAAACTGAAAAATTCTGCAAATAATTTGATAATTACATGTTGAAATGATTTCAAAAGCAATAAAAAAAAATGTGATTATGAATAGGCCACTGGGTAACTTCTAATGTGAAATTTGGGTGCTCAATCAAGGTTCTTCGCAAGCGTTTTATCGGTGCATGAGTTAAGAGTATAACAATGGAAGTACACATCTTTTGGTTGAAAAACGAGTCAGATTGCTGCTGAAAATCACTGACAGGCAAACAGCTTATGTAGTTACTTAACATATCTGTGCATTTCTTTTTTTTTTCCAGTTTGAATGTATGTAATGATACAAACATTTATGATATATTTCAGCTGTCAGAGTAGACACTACATTGACTTGTTTTGAGGTGAATTACTAGTTACCATTAGATCACAAACCTGTCAAAACAGCATTTAAAATAAACACATGGACATATATAGGACAGGGATGTTGCCTAGATTACGGGTAGTCATTGTTAAGAGTAAACAACACGACTAGAAAAAGATGATAGGCTTGAGTTTACAGCTTCACACTATTAGCTTTGTTTTTTTTTTGTGTTACCAGATTTCCAGCATAAATATACAATAACTTACTGAAACGGATTCAATGCAGTCGTCATTATCATTTTAATTCTTCGGAATGTTCTTCATGTGAACGTCAGGATAATGAGGTTCACATGAAGAACTGCAATAACAAGTTTGAGGTTTATCATTATCATGCCGCTGTTTTTATGATTTGCATTCCTATAACTTCAGAAGGGGGCCTTGGTCTACTACTATTATTTTTATTTACTTTCACAAAATCTCTGTGTTCATTACCTGATTGGGGAAAGAAATAATCAAAAAAACATTCACTTCACTCTTGTCTTCTTTCAAGTTCTGTATCTGAGGCCTCAAAGTTTTTTCACACCTATAGCTGAGATGGTGTATTTTTTGACATGCCATCTCCAAATGTGTATCTGAGAATTTCTTGTATTTTCTTTTTTTTCTGAACTTTTGAATAAATAAATGAATGAGAACTATGACTCTGTTATTTCATTTCCCTTGAGACCTGTGTGGTGTGGGAAAAAAGGTAACTATTAGAGGATCTAGCTCACTGTGTCTGCTAGCTTGAGGAATCAGCTGTCATCATCTCTTCAAGTTGTTTGTAAAGGGTCCTCCAGCTGGCCGAGCATGCTCTGAATGATGCTCTGTAGAAGAAGTACCAGTCTGTCAGCTGAGGCCAGGCTGCCAGATGAGGGTACATGGATGAGGGCCGCTCTCCCCTGACCGTGATACAGTGAGCAGTAATACGCAAAATCACACAGGTACCTGAGAGGAGGACAGAGAAAGCGTTATCTCAAAGTCTTTAAGTGTCTGTCAACACACTGCAGGAACAGATGCCTACCTGCCAGCATCTCTTGAATAAATTACATCCATCCCTGCTTGTTTGAAGTGTTTGGCAACAGCTCTCATGTTAACCACCGAGTCCAGTTTCTCCGGCCCTCCTTCCACACAGCAGTGACTTTCAGGACAGAAGCCACACACATCTCTGTCTTTGTATCCACTGTTCTTCCCTGTTTGCTCTAATATGACGACTCGGGAACCTCTGGCGATACCCAGATGAACAGCAAACTGGAATACACACAGGCACAGAGGGTCATGTGAGATATTTAGTTTCACATACCTTAATCAGAGAGTATTTACGGGCTTCAACACATAGTAAATTATCGTCCAGGGCCCTTGCTAACATTGAGGACACTGATGTCATGTTCACTGTATTTCCTCTGGGAATTTGAGAGTTTTACAACCGGTGGAGAGTTTACATTCAATTATGGTCTGGTTCCATTGTTTTTAAACTAAATATATTTAAAATGTAAAAAAAAACTTTCCAGCCAACTAATTAATAAACAAAGGATTTATTGCTTCCCCTACAGAATTTCATTTTGGAAATGAAAAAATATAATACATTAAAATAAAAAGGTCAAAATTATCTGGGTGAGAGACTCATGACCTCAGTATAATTTCTAAAATTATGGCTAAGCCTTGAATAAGAATATATTTATGTTTTTACCTTTGGTTTAAGAGTTTGCCAAATCTCAGCAATGATCTGCTGGGTTTTGAAGTAACTCACTGCTACCTCCTTGGTGTAAACATCAATCCGCTCTCCCAATCCGACCAACTTCAACCCCTTGATTAAAGAAATATTAGACATTTTGAGTCCATATGGCTTACAGTAGACTTGTTGCACTGCATGTTATTTTAAAAAAAACATTACCTGTGCTGCTGTCCAGCTGGGGTTCACTAAGAACTGCCTGAAAGGTCCAAACCCTAACAGATAGAATAAAAAACAGACATAACGCCGGTTTCAAAAGTTGGTATTAAACAACAAACACTTCCTACTTTACCTGTAACGACCACAGTTTCGCTCTCATTCATGACGCAGTCAGGTTTACTCGGTCAGAAAGAAAACACAGACGTTGTTTCGGATTTAATAACTTGACATTAAAAGAGGACAACAAGCTTATTTTGGCTCCTGCAACTCGTCTTTCGTCCGCTTGGTGGCGCGATTCTCCGTCGAATGAGTAAGATCGGGTGGAGACGACGCATTCAGGGACCTCCGGTAAATTCTAGCATCCAATTCAAGTCCAAGACAAGCTGTCGCACATTTTAAATAGCGTGATAATCAAACTGAATTTCGTGTTCACTCAATTTTTTACAATTTAGGACTTACAGAATGTACTCACTACACTTCTTTATACTTTATTATGCGAATGATGACATATAAATATAAACGGTCGGAAAACAGGCTACATTTGAAGGCTTTTTACCGGAAACAATAAATTACAATCTAATAAACGGCGGTTTTCTTGACGTGTGTATTTTTATTTTCAGATTTGTTAAAATTGAGGGTGCCTTGGTACAAGGATTTCATTGAATTTCCTGTGGGTTCCGATATAGATGACAATAAAATTTGAAAGAAAAAAATCTTAAGTGTAGTTTGATTTACAGTAGCCTATAATGGGCACAGCACTTTGAAGGTTATAAATTAACATTAGGCATGTAGCCTAACTTAATTACAGGGAAAATGCAATAAAATATTAATTCAAAAGGAAATAAACAAAATATTCATATGAATTTTTAATAATATATACACAACTTAAGTTTTATAAATAGACTAGAGTAGATTGTGTAGTTAGTCCCCCCCACCGTCTTTTAATTTTATAACACTGCAGTGGTTTTATAACTACTTTTTCAGCACCTATGTTTTTACGTTTGATAACTTTCACAGTTATGTTTACCACATCTTTGGTCATTACTGAGTTTTTACATGTCGTACAGTACTTAAAAGCAGCATAACATCTGCCAGGGACACGGACGCGTTTGGGACGCTCCTCTGAAGCAGGACCCGCCCTCCTCCTGCACTTGTCAAAGGGCACTGATCGCAAATTACATCACAGTTGTGCCCACAGACGCACACGCATATCACAACGGGACCTGAGTCATACAGACGGGACAATTTTTAAACTCTCTCTTTCTTATTAGATGCCACAATGTTGCCTTTCAAGAGAACATTTGAGAACGAAAAACATCAACTAAAGGAGCTCAACAGCAGACTTGCCCAGTATCTCTCCAGAACCAAGCAGCTGGAGCAGGAAAATGCGCATCTCATAGCCGAAATAAATAAACTCAGACATGTGAAGACGGCGGAATGGGAACCGAAGTACAAGGCTGAGCTTCGGGATCTGAGGAGAATGGTGGGGCAGATGTCGTTTGAAAAGTCCCAGGCTGAGATGGAAAGGGAGAAGCTATGGCGCGAGTTGCAGATGATCCAGTCTATGTGCTGCGAGCAGACTGAGGTGTGCAGGGAAGTCAGTGGCGAACTAAAAGGCTGCGAGTCGGAGCTTCACCACGCTCACAAGACCAACAGTGAACTCCAGCAGCGTTTATTTCAACTAGAAAAAGAGTATAAATGCTTAGAAGATGCGCACAGGCATCAAATGGACCATTTACATCGTCAGGTGGAGTCCCGGGTGGTACCAATCATCACGCAAACTTATTGCGGGCCTCCGGCGGCCTCCTTGGAAGAGGTGGAAGAATATGCCCGAGGACTGTCCGAAGGTTGGATTGAAACCTTTGAAATGTACCAGCAGAAAGTGGAAGAAATGGAGCAGTCGATTAAAGCGGACCAGGCGAGGCTGAGTGATCTGCAGAGGGAGAAGATGCTGTACGCATCAGAGTTGGACAAATTACGCACAGAAGCGGAAAACCAAGGCAAGGTTCAGATGCATCTCGAAGAGCAACTGATGCATATGCAGGAAAAATTCCGTGTGGACTTCAGTGAATATCAGGTAAGGAGAAGTCTGTTGTTACTGAGGAAAGATTTATATCTTATTTATAAGATATATATTTTCAGACAGACTGAGTTGAAACCAGGGATCAGGGGATTTGTTTCAACTAGCCTACAAGAAATTAGAAAACACAAAACTGTATTAAACAGAATAGATCCCCCTTTACCCCGCTGAGGCTTGGGAGAGGAGAGAGGCTACTCCCTCGCTGTGCCACACCCACTGTCCTTAAAGGCACTGATGCAGCTGCAGCAGCTGTCAGTGTCTGCTGTACAAATGATTTATGGATCAATCTAATCCTTGAAGCCTAAATAATGAACATATCACCAAAATCTATGCAGAAATGATTATTTTCTAACTAGAATATATATGATGTGTGACATCCTGTAACTTGCCCCAATCTGGCTCCGGCCTGTCCCAGGCAGTGCCATTACAATAAAACATGCAATAGATGTTGGATCTAAAGTTAATGTAACACTCCTCCATAATAACAAAGTGGTGCCTGTCAAGTTTGTGTTCCCATAACTGTCAAAAGTATGGATCTTGCGTGCAACATTTGACCTGCATATAAAAGGATTGGATAGCCTGAGTAGCTAAATGGCGTTTTACCTCCCCAGTACTTCATGGCTGCTAGATTACACCAGCCACTTAAACCAATTAGCTGTCAGACTGACAAATCCTTATTAGCCTCCTTAAGATGGAGCCAAAAGCAGGTCAGCCAGCTTTCAGTGACAACACTGCTCAAATACTGAAGGATTGCTTTCAATATTGTAACAAAGACACATTTATCACAGGTTCACCGCATTACAATTTAGAATTGCGCATGACATCTGTTGTGAGATGTCAGATATAATTCTTATGGAAAAGGCTTATGCACGATCATGAGAGCAGTCACTGCAAATGATTAGTGCAGTCTGTTAGTGGGATCAGACTTGATTTTAAAAAGAATGTTCATACAGATGACTATCTTTCTTTCTAAATTAGATTTAAACGAGAATAAGTGGTGGGGACTTAAAGGATCTAACAGAAACAGCACAGATTTACCAAGTTAACACTGAAGGCTGCAGTAAAATAAAATGTTGAACAAGGGAGCTGAATGATTACATAATTTTCAGTTTATTGCAGGGATGAACAAAAAAAATGCAATACTGTACCTAATGGAGAGACCGCAGACTTGTGAAATTACACTATGTGAAAAATGAAAACTTCTTGTCTTTTTCCTTCAGATGATTATTGAGCAGCTGGAGCATGAGAGGAACATGATGTCTGACACCATGGCAGAAAAGATGAAAGAACATCAGCACCTTCTTCAGGTCAAGATGGATTTGAGCATGGAGGTGGCTGCCTACAGGTGATCATATTTATTTTATCAGTCTTTTAGTCAAATGAAATGTTTTAATCATGTCTCAGAAAAAGACGCCAGTTCTAAACTCCTTGTGAAAGTAGTTTTCCCTAATTCATTTTTGGGAATTATGCCTTTACTAGATAGTTGACCCTAGAGAGATAACAGGAAATGTGGGCGAGACTGGGGACACTGCAGTTTATGGTCATAGAATGTGTTTTAACTATTTTAAGAACTGGTTGTGGTAACTGGTTCAAGAAGTATGAACCTCCCAAACTGTCTTTAATGACCAAACTGGTGATGAACCACGTGATGAAAAAATGGGGTTATGTTTTTTTTATGATAATGATGAAAATACATTGTGAAGTATGAGTGATAAAAGCTTTTTGGCTGGCTAAAAAATTCTTCTTCAGTGATATTTACAAAATTTTAACAATAATTTGCTTGTCCAAACAAACCCCCACTCCCTACATTTACTCTTAGCTTGATTGATTTCATCAAAAACATTAGAAGAGATCAGCTGCTTGCTTCCGTTCCTTGTTTGCCACTAAGTGCTCTCATCTAAACCCTCTTTCTTCAGTTCGATATGCTGGAAATTAGTTGCTCCTATTTACTATCTTATAAATACTATACATAGATTTTTAATAGGGTTCATTAAACTTTCTCTGGGGTTTATTTTAACCGTACAGGAAGAGAGACAAATTACATTTGGCATTTCATATCCTGTTATAGCATGGCATGTCTAGTCTTCATGCTCCTACCACAGCTAGATCACACATGCTCACATACTAACAGACTATTTTTATTGAAATGTTTTTGAACATTTATGAATCAGTTAATAAACATATACTTATATTTTAAGTTTATATGCAGTTATCAGGCACGTCTGGTTTGTTTTGAATTTTTGGAATAGACAGAATGCTTTCTCCGAGACGTGGCAGTGGCATGTGTTTTTGTATATGTCATGAGTCAGCTTTTGCTTTTGGATTCCTACGGAAGTATGGACAGCCCCACTATGAAGCTGTTATTTTTAGGTCAGTCTTCTTGAAAGCACTCTCCGGAGAGGTTGTTCTTTTTGAGGGACTTTGGTTTGCTGTTGTTTGTTTGTTGAATCACGGCCAAGGAAAGGTGAGCTGTTTAAGCAAATTACTACAAGGAATTTGTTAGATGACAGTGGCCTGTTATGTTCTTGATGATTATTACCCTACATGGCCAGGTCCTGGGTTCATACCGTCTTGTAAGCCTGTTGCGTTTAGTTTGAGAGGGTTGAGATGGCAGAGCTGAATGATGTGGAGCGTCTTGTAAGGTATTTATTTTTGGTAATTTTTTACATACATGGGAAAATAATTATTGTCGAAAGGGGAGATAACCACATAATTTACAATTACTTTTTTTGCGCTTGTATTGAAAAAGTATTTTGTCTTTTTTCTTGTTTGTTTAGGGCTCTCCTGGAAGGTGAGAGAGTAGGTCTGCAAGATGCTCACAGGAGGGTGAATCAACATCAAAGAGAAAGAATAATAGGTACTGTAATGAAAAGTGTTATTGTTCTTGTTGCATGTTGATCCCAAGAGTTCATTGTAAGAATAGTTTGAAGTATTTATCTCCATCACTGAGGGTGTTTTTTTCTTAATCAAACATAAGTATAAATTATCAAGAAATGATAATTCTCTGCCTCAGATATCAAGATGCCTGCCCAACCATACACTCCAAGAGCATCCACCTCAATCAGACAACATGTGGATGCCAGGTACACAGCGCCGATTCCAAACCTGAGGAGATCTCCTGTGCCTCACTCTGGGTCCATTAGTCCCTCAAGGGTCATCCCCATTTCACTCACAGCCAGAGCTCAGCATCAGAGTCCCGCATCCAGAAGGGACATGATCTCATTTACCAAAGCTCGGGCTGCTGCTTCTGCCCCTGCGCCCACTGCTACCAAAGATAAACCAATGGTCCACAGTGAAAAACAAATTGGTCAAAAGGCGCAGAAAACAACAACAGAGGAGAAAACTGTGCAAATCAAACAGGTCTTTCAGGTAGAGAATCAAATAGGCCCCGTTAAGTCCTCTACTGCTGAGACCACATCAGTGAGAGTGGTGTCGCCACCAATGATGAGCCTGAACATGAAAACCGAGACTGAAAGGAAAAAGAAAGTGCCAGATGAAAAAGAAAAAGGAGATGTTTGTGACAGTGAGTTTAAAGATGAAGGGAAAACAGAGTCTACGATAGGCCCAGGCGAGAAAAAGGTATTAGACTCAGTGTCTGTTGAGGAGCTCATTGAGAAAGTGATAAAACCAGCTGGTTTGGAAGCTAAAGTTTGCTCATCAGGAGACTCAAAGGTAATCTATCATGTGGAGAAAACTGAGCAGAAGGATGGTTCAACTAAGACACAGATTGTGCTGGAGTCCAAGGTGGAGGAGGAGCTGGATATTTCAGAGGACTCTGCCCTGGATGAGCTACTGAACCAAGGGGTGAAGAAGGTGTCACTGGAGGACATCAAGGACACAACAACAGGAAGCATGATCAAGAACCTGCTGAGTGGCCTGCAGGGAGGTGAGAGCCTGCAAAATAGGTCTGTCAACGTGGAAATTATTGAGGAACCAGTTGAGTCTCTCAGTGATGAGGAGCATGAGGTTGAGCAGAAGTCCAGATCTAGTTTTTATGAGCCCTCCTCAACATATTTCCAAATTGAGGAGCTAGAAAATGTCCCTCATGTCGCTCAAGTTCAGAGTGATGTTGATGCCATGAAAACCTTCACGACGGACACAGTCCATTTCAAGGGTGGATCTGTTCAAGTTCAAGAGATCTCTAGGGAGAGTGAATCTCCATATTTCTCACATGACCAAGAGCCTCATGAGTACTTTGTCTCCACACCAGATGAGAACCTTTCTGAACCCGAGGAAGGTGTTGGCATCACCTCATATGGCCATTATGGCGTTTTAGATGACCTGTCAGATGAGAGGTATTATCGAGATGAAAGTCTTCCATCAAAAAGTGTGATTGTTGAGGAAAGTGACGAATTCAAGTTCATGTCAGGTGATCACGCCTTTGTCAAAGAGAGTTTTCCAGAGTGCATCATTGAAGAAGAGGTTTGTGTCTCCCCTATAGTGCAGGAGTCAGTGCTTGAGTTCCTAAGAGAGGATGCATTGGAGCCTAAAGAGCAGCTGAAGGGAGCTTTAGAGAAGTTAGAAGACTCAGTGTCAGGTCCACTGAGAGAGGAGTTGGCTTACCTCAGAAAAGTGAGCAATGAAAGTCCAGAGAATTTGACTGTCGATGTCAAAAAAGTGCAACAGTCAAGTGACAATGGAACCATGACCATTGTTGCAGAGCTGAATGTCTCTCAAACACTAGAGGAATCTGGGCTTCTAGACACAGGTGATGATCTATCTGAAGAGCAGATCATGGCAGCTCTAAAGTCTTCTAACATTGAGAAAGCCTTCCAAGATGGGGCAGGAGGCGGGTACAGCTTCAGAGTCACCAAAGAAGAGGATGCTGCGTATGGAGAAGAGTTTGAAGGCTTCACTAATGAAGGAGAGTCTGCACTTGAAATAACTGAGAAACATATCAAACTGGGGCCATCAGAGAAGTCCTTCACCTTCCAGATGGATGTGCATGGTAGCCATGCTGAGGCAACCTCAGAGCAAGATCTGCAGTCTCAAATCTTGGAGACCCCGGTGAAGGTTTCTCATGAGAAAAGAGTTGCGACAGTTTACCTTGAAAGCCCTACAGATGATTAAAAAAGTTTTCAGTGAAAAATATTTTCACACTCAATATTTGCCAATGCGTCACTCAGTGCACATGTAGAGGTTGTTTTGATGCAGCAATCCACCACATATGGCATTAATGCTGGTTGCAGACACTGTAATGCTTTCATTTTTGCAGTAAAACATTATATACACAATTGATGTGCAGCTTTTATTGTACCTACTGTACAGTATGTCACCCAATATTTTGTGCCCCTAACTGCATCTGTTAATTCAAACAAAATTCAATTAATCAAGTAAGCATACTAGATTATTACATATTTTATGGTATTAATTGAGGCAGTGCTACATAGTCAAAGATACACAATGCCAACTAATAAGGGCTAGCTTGAGTAAGGATTGTAATATCTATATATTATAGCAATTTTTTAATGGTAGTCTATATACTGTTGGAGTGTAGTGCTGGTGTGGGTTAACCTTTTTATAGTTTGCAGTATCTTTGAACTTGTTTATGTTCTCTAGATTTCTCTATTTTTGTACTAACCTGTGCTGTACAGCTTAAACATCCTGCTCTGCAGTTCACAGCACCCCATCACCCTGACCATCAGATCATGGCCTTTTCTAATATGTAATTAGTTTAGTTTATTCATTTATTTTAAAGGGACAATGCATATTGCTTACATTTCTGAAAATATGCCAGAGTTAACCAAAAGACTAATCTTCTGTAGTCTACATCTAATGCAGAGCAACATGTGACAGTTGGAAGTTATGATGTGCTGTGTGCAGTATTTGCAGGTTGGAGCTTTAATTTTTTTTTTCACTTGGGGACTGCTACAAAATGGAATGATCATAGTATATACTCTATGCTGGAAAACAGCAGGTTATGTTAACCAGTTGACACTAATGCACACAGAATATAGGTAAGCTTATAGTGGAAGAAAGTATACACATGTATGCTGGGGAAGTGGAAAAAAAGATAGTAATTTGTCTTAACAAATACTGCAGGTTTTTGAACACTGAAATCAAGGTAGAGTGCAAGTAAATGTGGCACGTAAAAGTGTCTGTCATGTAGAATAAATATTTAGGTATTTAGGATTTACCCCTACTCACAACTAAGTACACACTATACAGTTTTAACAATTGGAAAAAAATAACTGCCCAATATATAATTACAATTCTGTTACACGATGTTACATTTTTCTACAAAATCTATATCTTTACATGGTATGTCAATACCATGTGTTTTTATTCACCCAACAGTAAATATTGTGACTTGAACACATGCTTAAGGAGTTGGAAATTCAAAATACCATTTTAAATTCCACAGGAAAATGTCAATTTTAAAGGCAAGTGGTAAGACGGAAGAAAGAAAAGAAGGTAGTAGAACCTTTATGAATGAAAAAGAATGCAGCGATAGGGTTATTAAAGAAGATACAATCACATCTGTGTTTGATGTAAGTCTTGTATGAACGTTGTTTGTTTGTACACATTGGTTTATCACAGTGTTGGCTTGAAGGATTCACCTTTGCTCTGACACAAGAGTGTTTTCATGACCATGACTATTTTTGGATCATCAGCTTAGTGGCACCGAGTGTTCACCAGGGTTTGTTGTGTTGTGTACTAGCTCCAGAAGCAGAAATGGTCCAATACTATTACAGTGTGGTGACATGTTTTGCATGGCTGTACAATTTACACTTACACTAACTACTGAGCAAAGTCTACTCAAATTGCTTTTTTGGCACCATCATGTTGAAAAATTGTGAGTGTGAATGTCATGGCTTTTAAGTTGACTATTAATATGTTTATTGTCAATCTACAAAATTAAACCTATATGAAAACAATGTTTTACCTTTAAGTGCCCAGATACAACACATTCTCATAGATTTTCTGGTCTGTAAACTGCAGTAATACAAGAAAAAAAAAGTTTCACATCAGTCACATCAGTGTACTTAAATTGTAGCTGAATAAGGAAATTCTCTGTTAGGTTTTTTTTTTTAACATGTACAGTATGTACACAGTGCAATCTGGATACTACTGTATATGTCATTTCATACCATAAACATAATAATATACATCAGCATACAGAAAATCTACTGATGAATAAAGATGTTTAATGACTGAGTGTTCACCCTGGACAGCCCAACATTATTGCTTTTATTGACATAATAATTTACATTGAACAAATAACAATATGGCTTTTGCTGATTAAGGTTCCTTGGAAATTGTTTCATATGTTAACATCATTAAAAACTACTGTGGGTATGTTTTGTGAGTGTGAGTATTTCTTTAAAACCAAAATATTTCACCTAATGTACAAAGTGACACAAAATCATGTACTTCCAGAGGACATGATTAGAGCAATTCAAGCTAATTTTGAGCAGAGGGAGTTGCCTGTATAATATTGACAAAAGACAGACAAATTTCTTGAGGAAGTGAATATCACTAGCTCTTGGTCCAAACCATCAGGATTATTCTTGTGACATAAACAAGAGAAGAACAGTTTAAGAGTCAGATATGCTTCCCTCTTTGCTACCGGATGGTAGAACTGAAAACGTGTGAGGTTTTGTCTTCCTTCTACCTTGCCTCTGCAGACTCTCAGCCACCTCTGGTGCCCTGCAAAACATACAGTACATGGTTACATCACTGAAACAGGGACTGTATTCTTATGTCTGTTCTTCCAAATCAATTTGTCCTCTAAATTCACCAAACTATTTAATAAAACCTGTTGATTGGCAATTTATCACCAGGTGAATCAAATGTCTTGGTCTTAATATAGTCTAAAGGTAGTTTAATTAGTGACAAATATAATAATGTTCTGCATATTTACCGGGCCAACATGTCTACAGCTTTTTGTGTGGCTTTTGTCTTCTTGTGCTGAGGGCCATACAGTAAATTCTGGATCTCCAGGCACTAAAATTAAAAATAAAGAAAAATTAATAACGGCAGAGTGAGTGGTCATTGGAAGATGAGAGGTGCAACTCATACTCAGGGGAATAAACACTTCCTAGCAACATGTGAATGCACTAAACATCCCAAAATAACCACTGTAGCAGACCAAGGTTGAGATAACACCTGTGCTGAACACTCGAAGAGTTGAGTCAACAAGGGGGATCTCCTAGATTTATTTTCAGGGCTCTAAAGCAGTAAGACAGGAATCTGAGGTAGTAAACCCAAGAAATCAAAGATACAGCTTATATCACTCTACATTTAGTGTGCTGAAATCAAATGACATGAATGAGCAATGACTGCTTAGCTATGAAAATATAACACAATTTTCCAAAATCCAGAGAAGTCTTACTTTTTAACTAGAAAGACATGTACGATTACACAACACACACACAGTGACGCAACAGACAGGATAAAAACCTGCTTGCCATTTTTGCAATCATCATAAATAACAAGATGTGAGGAGATTTTTGTTAAAGCAGGGAAAAAAGTAGCTAAAAGTTTCCTGCTTCACCAGGACAAGTAAAACACTCTGGAACAGATCCATCTGGCCTCTTGGATGTTTTCACTGTTGCTAAGGTTGATGTAATGGAAGGCCTTTTTTTCTCAGCAGCACAACAGAGGAAGGTGGAAATGTCAAGTGTGTGTTTGTGTGTGTGCCATTGTTCTCTATGTTTTTTTTTTGGTAGACCTTATGTAGTATATACTGTATGAACTAGCTTTGCTTTGGAAAGTTGCTCAATCATTGTGCAGATGGTGTCATGATGACAGCGGGGAAAAAAAGTCCTGGCATATCTGCTCTATGTCAGGGTACTTCAGAAAGGTTAGTAGTCGAACGTGGAGAAGAGAGAGTGAGACTTGATTCACTCTGTCATACTTAGACCCTCTCCGCACTTGGATGCAATAACACAGCAACATAGCAACCAGGCTCCTTTACTTTCAGGCATGTCCTTACTAGTATGAAGAAATCCCCCTTTACTTGTGTAACTTAGTTATGTTTGGTGGTCGGTAGAACTGAGCTCATAGGGCACACATATGCAGTCACTTATGAGAAACAAATAATACTCATTACATAAGGAATAAAGTAAAGCACTAAAAGCTGTTGAGATGGAACATGATTAAATCCACTAAATGCTGCTGTTTATTCAGTGCATATGTGTTGAAAGACACATGAATGTCATTTCTGTTTCAAAGGACATAATGGCGTACAGAACTAATTGGGGTCAGTGTCCCTTTAATTGACAACAGTTAGCAAACATTCTCTTTCCAAAGTTGTGTTGCCCATCTGTCAGGCTCCAGCCAGACTAAGGAAACACAAAGTCACTCTGTGTGATATTTTACACCAGGGAGGACAGCTCTGCACACTGCACCCTTCCAAGATTAGCATGCGACTCTGATAGCGCTGAGCCTTTAGAGAGGATGGTGAAAATAGCTCATCTCAATATTACAGGGACTCTTTGTGTATATATTTTGAACAAGCCTCTCAACCTTTGACTGGTATTGGTGGTCACACCCCCTGACTCTTGGCCTTTAATAAAACCCTCCCAAATATTTGGCAGGGAAAATGTCATGTCTGACAACAGTAACTACTACTCTGTCCAGCATTTCTAATATGTATTTATAGATTGTAACCAGGACAAAAAAATACCACTAAGTGGTCTGTAATTTGTGATTACCTTTGTCATGGTCCTGTGGGCCTGCTTCATCCTGCCCTCACTCATCTCCACACTTCCTACCAGCTGAAGGGTGTCCGCTACTTCGGCACTCAAATCACCGAATGTAGATCTCTTTGAAATTAGAGATGCTCTCTGGATTTCCACACATCTCTGCATTAAAAATAGGTGAAAATCATCAGCAGACAGAGCCACAACCCATGTAGCAGGTGGAATCAATCCCTTGACAATCACAAAGGAAATGAGGAAATGTTTCCATGGTGCTGCTCTCGGAACAGAAAATGTGTTGATACTTAAATGTGTTGATAAAAATGTGCCTGGAGAAAATCACTGTGTGTGTGTGTGTGTGTGTGTGGCGTAACCTCTTGCTGTCCATTGAGGAGGAGGAATCGACAGAAATCATCCTGGGCAGTGAGAAAGGCTGGATCCAGCAGACCTACAGATATCTTGTATGAATTTAGACTCTGCTCAAAGTAGCGACCTGCAGAGTCTACACCAGCATGGGGAAAACACACAAATGATGCATGTTAACTTAATTTATGGTAATAATTGAGTGAATAACTGATTCTGAAAACATACAACATAAACTTATCAATATTTTTCTACATGAACCCTTCAATTTTTTCTTTCCAGATGTTTTCTTTATGATTGCTGACATGGATGAATCATATTGATATGGCTCAACTTAGACATGTCTTCAATACAGCTATTGTAAGTCTGGTTTCCATAACACCATGTTAAAGAATTTGACATATAGGAAGACAGTGGGAGATTCAAATCTTAATTAACCCCTTGTGCCTATCGCTCAGGCCCGACATATGTGAATATGTGAATAGACTCACCATTGTGGTGGGGCTCTGCAGCAGCAGAAAGGATGAGGGCCAGGCTGTGGGAGATCTGAGCCCTCTCTAGCCCCTCTGGGCAGTGACTCATAGCAATGGCATGAGCCTAGCAGAAACAACCCGGTGAAATAAGACAGATCACATATCAACAAATAGGTGTAGGAGGTGTAGCTGACAAGACAACTTGGCACTGTCTAAAGCAGCCCTAGTGTGATTGTGTATGTTGTACTTGAGTGTTGTGTATGATGTCTTTGTAAATGATAGTCCCCTTGCCTTGGAAAGATGCTCTATGGCTCTGTCCAAATGATCCCTGTCCTGTTCAATGGCGGCCATGTCCCTATAGACAGAAGTGGTCTTTTCAGGCTTACCACAATCCTTAAGCAGTTGCAACGACTTCTCACACTGGCTTAAGGCTTCTTCTAGCCTGTTCTGTTTCTTATGGACCCTATAGAACAAAAATAGCACACAAATAGGCAGACTGTCAGAAATGGAAAGACGGTGACCAGTATAGCCCACCACACAGGCAGCAGGGTAGAGTAAGGATTATAAAGCTTACCCTTCAAGTAATTTGTCTGGGTCCCTGTATTTGAAAGCATTTTACAGCTGCAGCTGCAGTGTATGTTCTGTAGTTTGCCCTGCACTTTGATTTCCATTCAGGGGATTGACACAATATCAGAGTATTCAAAAATAGTACAAATGAGTATTGGAATTACATTTTTCTTGTAATATGTTGAACCAACTCTTCACAACAGAATGTAAAAAACAGGGAAACGTGAATAGACCTTGAAAATGTCTGTTAAACCTGCACACCCTGATAAAGAAATGAATACAAAATAAAATTGAACAATTGTTCACACATTTTGTCTAGTAGCACTCTTTATTTAAATTATTGGCTGTATAAAGTATATACCTATATGTCTGTTAATTCATTACTATAAGCCTGTTTTATATTACTGAAGTAATTTCCTTGGTCTCTAGCCAAACCCAGTCCCTGTAGAGTGGTGAATGCTTTGGCTGATGGCTGCAGTTGGAGTGCACTCTATAATGAGGAAAGCCTGCACATTGCCCTTTTATCTGTTTTTGGTTGCATCCTTTCAACAGTCTGTCTCCTCTGGGACTGAAGGTTACACTGCTCCTAACCTTTGCATTTTAACTAGAACCACTCAGAGTCAGACAAATAACCCCTGAAGTATTTTCAAACTCTAATTCCAGGGCGTCTAAATTAGCGGATGCCCTTGGAGGTTCAGTGGAAACCACCCGAGCAAAGCTGGAGATCTAGGCATCGTCATTGATAAAACACTGGTAGCTTAGAATTCTTCATCTATGTCAACAAATTCGACAAACGGGTAACAATTAAAGGAAAAACATGAATGTGTGGAAACACATAGCCCTGTATGGAAGCACCTGCTTCCATACAGGGCACAAGAGGTCACTGAATGGTTTTGTAAATGCTGTGAATAACATGCTGTGGACTTCACAGTCACCAGATCTTAACTCAGCTGAACACCTCTGATAGATTTTAGATGGATGTGTTGGACATCACTCTCCACTGCCCTTGTCAAATGATGGTATATCTTTTTAAACAGTGGTGTTTCCATCCATTTAAGCTTCAGACACTTGTAGACAAGGAGCACTGAAGCTATTCTAGAGGCTTGTGGTGGCCTAATACCTTTCTAAGGCACATTAGGTTGGTATTTCCTTTAATTTGTCCCTTATATGTGCCTAATGCTTCCTGTCATACTGTTTTGAGTTGCTTGAGCTACTACAGAGCAGTTGGATGGTAAAGGGAAATTGAGAGAGAGGACGAGAGACCATGGCTGCATTATCCACTGCAAGGACATTGGATCCATCAGGCAATTCTGCGAACAGCTTCAAACCATCTAATGGACTCTAAATTTAATTCAGCTCTCCAGTCAAGGAGGCAGCCTGTCTCAGAGGGCACTACTGTACCATCTCTAGCTAACATTACTACCACACAGCAGTATAGGAAACCCCTTTCACAAATCAGTCTTCCCACATCCGCACTGTTCAGACTATAGTTGTATGTGGTTTTTTGGATGACTGATAATTTATTTATTTATTTATAGAGTGAATGCTGCAGTCAATCTGTTATAGCATGATATTTGATTTAAGGTTTTATCCAAGGTGCTTTCCAGTATCATGAGTACATACAGTAATTTTAGCACAGGCAGCCTCTCTGGGAACCAAAAGTCTAAGCTGTCAGTGGTATGTCATGCTTGCATCCCTGGACCACATGAATTTGGGTATCCATGGCTCAGTGGCTAAATGCCAGCAGCACAGGTTACAAAAACATTATGAAGGCTCATTTCTTTGAATTTTCCCATGAATCCCAGATTATCCTAACATGCCTCGATGGATAATAATGGAGTGTCCCACCCATAAGTGTTCGTAGGGCAGGCACTTCAGATCCTTTTAGGGCAGCAGCAATGGCTTTAGCTGAGCTACATTCCAGCATGCCTTGAGTTCTGCCATTCTGCTTGCATCGACAGACAGACACAATGCCCCTCTATCCTCTCATTCACTCTGCATCCTTACGCACTTCCTGGCAAAGCGGTAATATGCCACATCCCACTGAAATCTACTAACAGTCCACAGGGCCAGGAATTATTATAATTAAGGATTTGTAGAAGTGTTGCCAAGCAAGCCGCACAGCCCTCTTTTGTAAATGTTTCCAGAACATGGTTGATGTAAGTTTGCTCTGAGCTTTCACTTGGAAAATGGTCCAGAAAGGCCAAGCCAAAGTGAAAGCAGGAGGACAAAAACACAGCAGCCTGCTCCAAGAAATCTGTGTGGTGCTTTGAACTGACTGAATAACACTCAAGAGTGAGCTTATTATTGTGTGCCTCAGGTGGAGTGAGATAAAATTTGGTATAATCTAGAATATGCACAGGAATACTAAACCACCTGTCCAGGCATCATAGTCATCTAAAACAAAAGCCCTGCTGGTTTTATTCCAGCCATCTTAACTACCTTTTTGGAAAGAAAACCAGCAATCCGTGGATCCTGATCATCAGAATACTACTGGTATTTTGAGCAGTCAGTCTGTGTTTTTAGATCTATGAACCCAGTAAATAGCCTGTGTAAAAACTAAGGAGAGGGGAGTAAGGCCACTGATTATCTCAACAGCACAAACTCTGGAGATTAGTTGCATAAAGTTGGTTTACAGGGAGTGCAGTTCAATTAATGTGATGCATGAACAAGGAAATTATGTAAGGGTGGAGAAAATATGGAAGAAATTACTGTGGGTTTATTAATCAACTAGATTGAGTTGATGAATACATTAATTTAATTCGATGAAATCTGTAAACTTAAGTGTAGATTTATGACAACAGTTATGAATAGGCAAAGATAAACATGTCATCTGAGCACACACACAACACAAATCTAAACCTAGCAATAAAGCTTTTGCATCCTTGAAAGAAATATCTCATTTGGCTGATCACAAGCGCACACCTTGAGTGTGAACCTGAAACTGAAGCAGAATGTTTGGACCAGGATCTATAGGAGGGCTGAGCTTACTTTATTGTTCCAGGCTTTGGTGGGAACATTCCCCTCCATCACAACAGTGTTGACTGACAGAGCTTTAGACGCATGCCAAATTCTTAGTCATCACCTAACAAAAGAGATTTAGCAAGCTTACACACCAGCCAGAGTCTGCACATTTTTTCAATTACGCATATCATGTCAACAAACTCTGACTCTCTGAAACAGACCAAGATGGCATCATCTATGAATTCCTTTTAGTGTAGCTCACCTCAGCTGCTGATAAGGCTCGTTTCAATGCTGCAGTATTGCTTGTCTTTAACTCGCAACAGGATTTTTTAAAACAAAGCTTCCGAATTACAGGCTGAGATTAGAAATATTAAACTAAAGCATAACTTTAGGATGGAGTCCCATGTTAAAACACTGTCATCCCACTACTGACTTCCCTTACATAATGATTTATAAGGATGATTTTTTTCCCCTTCTAAAACTAAAAAAAACCCCAACATATTTTAAAGAACTGATCTCAATTCTAACTGTATGTATTGTCTCACATTGTGAGGTTGTCAAATGTTTTGATGGCGACAAGCTTGTATTTTGACTTTTAATGTGTTTCACAATTCAACAAAGCATAGATAATATTTGCACTTATGGATTTAAACTATAACCACATGTACACAATATGTGTGAGCATTACCTATTCAGTTAGTCCAAATATATTCAATATTAACTGTTCCTTTCACATAGAACAACAACAGTATAAAAATAAACATAAACACATTAGTGAGGTGATCTCAACCGAGGTAAGACTATACTCCAGTTCCTGATTGAGATTCTAAATTCTCCCACAGTGATCTAAGCTATGACAAGTGGCTGCTATTTTTTTATATTGCCAGGCCACAGTTCCGGTAAAAGGTTATCAGCCTGTCTTGCACTTAATGTCTGTGCTTGGTGCCCCCACCATGATCCTCTAATTCTTTAATCTTTTCTTGAGCATGTAATACTACCCTTGGGACCTTTGTTGTCAATATCATCATTAGGTTACAAATGCATATTTTGAAATGGTTAAACAAATCAATAATGTGTAAATGTAGAGGGGGTAAAGTAAATAAAGTGACCGACATTTCTTCTGTGGATGAGAGAAAGAAAAAAGGCTTTGCTTTATCTCAAGCAGTGACCCACACTGTGAAGAGTGACGTGAGGGAGGATAGTAATTAAGGAGGTAGCCAAAAAAATTTAGGCAGAAAGCATGTGGAGAAAAGGAAGAAATATTTTTAAAGAGCAGCCATGCTTCTCTCCCATCTGTGCCTCTGCTTGTGCAATGACTGGATGGGTTGACATGCAGAAACCCCACCCAGCAGGTCTGTAAGGATTACTACAAATCACCCATGCTCACTGCTGAGTGGACTGCACAATAACACAGGGGAAAACCCTGATTTAATATATGGCGTTGTTTCCAAGAGAACAGGAATGTGTAGGAATATATCGCCATCTTGTGGTCAAACATAAATCTAAACTCAAAGGTTATGTTTCTCAAATTAGACTCAGTTACCATGTTGTGCAATATGTAATAATGTTAATATTATTTAGTTGTAACAATTGATGTTAATGTAAAATGCTCTTAAGCTAAACTCTGAAACCCAACTGAACAGATGTGACCTCTTACCATTTAACGTGGGATGGCCCCAGATCATTTAACTCAGCTTGAACATGATACTATATGTGTCACAGGAAATAAATAGAGCATATCACCTGATAAGCAAAGAGTACTGCTAAAAATCAAGCCCTCAAAGGCTCTAATCTACTATATTACTAACCACTTGGTGAATTTACTACTTTGACTACAGATTTGCTGTACGCCAAAAAAATATGTTTCACTACTGTACCTTGATAGACCAGTGGAGATTTGCAGCTCAGCCTTTATCTTGTCTTCCTCACTGATTCCTCCGTGTTGATGAAGCTCCTCAATAATTTGTTTTGCCTCCAGATAAGAGGATTCTGCTTCCTCAAGAGTTGAAAAGAGTCAAGGACATTGTCTATGGCTGCAAAATGTAACATTCTACATCTAGCCTGTTTTCTGAGTTAATCTTATTAATTCAATCCCACACCTTTACTGTGAAACATATCATGGCAAGGATATTTGGCAGAAAGCAGTGCAGCACCTCCCTGTGTAAGGTGTATGCTCAGGAGACATGTGAGAACCTCTAGTTTTTCACCTCTGCAAGGAGAGATGGAGGAGCAGAAAGGCAGCAGCTCTCTAGCCAGCAATGAGTGCTCCAGGGCCTGCAGTCCCCAGCCTGAAGAAACAAAGAACAATCGTTGAGTTTGAAATAAACAGGGAAAAAAGAGAGCAAAATAACACCACATGAAAATAACTAGTCATTGAAGTAGCTAAATCACTATACAGCACATACAGCAGCTACATGGATCGATCACATTGAGTTGAAGCATGTGTGAGTCTTGAAAAGTTGTCTTACATTCAAAACTTTTACATTTTAGTTTTTGAACACAAGGTGAAGCAACTGCCATAAGTGGTAAAACAGTAGATGCTTGAATTGTAGCTGCATCACTCAAAAAATGCCATATGCTTTGCGTATCAGTCTTAAATGGTAATTTACAATGTACTCAGTCTTTTTGAATTTACCTTTAAACTGGAAATATGCTTTAGCCAGTCTGGCATGGGCCTGGGCTAGTTTCAGGTGACCATCCCCATATACCAGCCTCGTCAGTGCCACACAACGTACCAGGTCCTGGATGCAAGCATCAAACTGAATGGATAAATGTCTGTCAGTATTACTTGATAGCCCAATATGTCATGCATCAAAAACCACATCAATAATGATTGTGTTACATCTTAAATGGTTAATGGACTGCATTTATATAGTGCCTTTCTAGTCTTATTGACCACTCAAAGAGCTTTACATTACATTCACCCACACATTCATACACTAAAAGCAGAGGCTGACATGCAAGGTGCCAACCTGCTCATTAGGAGCATTACAGTGCTTCCTATCTAAAGCCCCCCACAATGTTTCTATGCTCACTCATTCACACAAACACTCACACACGAATGGCGAAGCCATCAGGAGCAATTTGGGGCTCAGTATCTCGCCCAAGGACACTTCAACATGCAGACTGGACATGCCGGGGATCGAACCACTGTCAACCTCCTGATTAGTGGATGACCCACTCTGCCTCCTGAACCACAGCCAACCCTGAGCCCAGATTAGAAAAAGTATCACCCCCTCTAATAAAAACACACCCTTTAGAAACTTCCAATCATGCTTAGGGACTTGCATAGGGGTCAACCTTACTTTCTGACTGTTTAATCCAAAGATTTTTTCCCCTCTATTGTAAGGTGTGTACAGCTGAAATTATTAATCTATAATTGATTAGTTGACTAACAGAAAATTAATAGACAACAATTTGACTTATCATTTAAGTCAATATCAAGCAAAAATAGCAATCTGTCCACCCAGATTTCAAATTTTCTGTTTTTCTCTTTATATCATTGCAAACTGAATATCTTTCAGTTTAGACTGTGCCTGACATTTTCCCACTATTTTCTGACATTTTATGAACAAAATATAATTTCTAGCAAAACTTATTAGTTGCAGCCATGGGTGTGCATACTGTATAGCTTATATAGCTTTATGCAGACTGTATGCATCAATCCTGCAGAACAAATTGTGAAACAGTACATCTGTGCACAATTGACTGCAAAATACCAACAATGAATGTAATATAAATTTGCCACTATACTGTACCCACTTCTTGGTTGTCTTCATGGTCTTGACCTCTGCTCTCAAAGTGTCTGAGCTTTTCTTCTGGATGGATCATAATAAATTCCTTCTTAGCATATCCTATTTGCGAGGGACTGACCACACCTGAGTCACAAGAAGGAGACGCATCCACGCCCCTGTTGATGCTTTCAGGAGACCTACAAGTTTGGTCAAACAAGGTATCTTAATAATTTTTTATTGAGATATAGCTAACATTTGAGGAAAACACTTGTGGAACTAGTATCTAACGCTACTTAAAACTCAACAAACATGACTTAGCTAAATCGTACTTGACATTAACGTTAGGTAGCTCAAGCCAGTTAAAAAGGTGATGAACTTTTATTTACGGTAAAAACGCAAGTGTTTTGTAAGTAGAAATCACTTACGACTCAGCAGAATCGGATGATTTGGGTCGTATTTTTGACATAGTGTTGTCATTATCCATTTTAGAAACCACCAGTGGGGAAAGTATGAGATTTAACCGTTAACACAGATCCATAACCAGCAGTCTGTGTTCCTTACGTGTTACCGTGGATACACTGCGCGTGCTACTGTAGCTAACGCGACCAACCGCTGCTACTCCATTTTAATGTTTCCTTCGGAGCATTTAACGTTTGCTCTCAAAACAACACTACCCTTTGTGATACGATGTAATGCCTGAAATTCAATTCTAAAAGCATGACGCTGACAGAAGCTATAGCGTCATCAGGCCAGACTCTGTTGTGGGCTGCCATGAAGGAAGTGCACAAAGTTATCCAACGCTGGAAAAGCTGTTCCTGAAGGTATACAGACGGAGGCGGGGCGCATTCAAGAACCAGAGGGCTTGCATGGATTTTACAGCTTGTTTTTTTCTAATAAAACAGACAAACAAATCGACAAACGCTGAAAAATACGCCTCCCGTTTTAGGTAGCTATAGATACACTAGGCTATAATGTTAGTGTTCAAATAGAAAATTTGTGATTTTGTGATTTTCATATTTTCCTTTTTAATGTCTATCTGTGAATTCCTGTGCGTTGTTTTAGGCTTCTGTACAGTCGGTGATTGAATTAAAGTATGCTGCCAATACATCACATTTTCTGTTTGGTCATGAAGGCTGGATTGCTAAAGCTGCCAACTGCTTTAGCAGTACTTTGGCCTCAGGGTCCCCGTAAACTCTGTGTCAACTGGTTTGTTCTCATTAATCGTGTGTTGCCTGATTAAACCGCTTCTGTATGGACTTGTGTAGACAAGCTTGATTGACAGCTCCATACTTAAACTTTGTTGCAACTGTTGAGGTGGAACAATTTACACCGTCATCATTATTTTAACACTGTTATCATTATTATTAGTTCACTCAAAAAAGCAACAACAAAAAACGAACACCCTTGTCAATGTTATTAGTTCAGAGTTTGGTGACATCACGTAATTTCCAGCATAGCTCCGCCCAACTTCAACCAGACTAGAGGTCTAATTAGTCAGAGGAATTGAGTGCACTTGTGTGGATGTTGAGTGCCTCAACCTGAACTTTTTTTGGAAATATGCAGCAAAAAGCACTACAAATGACATTATATGGGCCTGAAAGCAGCCCTTGCTTTATTGTGTGACCTTGAGGTCCTGTCTTAAAGAGGGCCTGTGTATTAAAATCTAGTTTTGGGATCTTTCTTTTTTTTTCACTTTTGTGCTTATGTTTTATTTGTGTCACACCAAATCAGTACACAGCAAACTTGGAACCAGGCAGTATATCAGCATAGATTAACTGTTCACATTGCACAGGGATAGGGATGAACGCAGCCCATATTGCCCTAAGGCTCCAGCAAATTAATCTGGTCATTTTAGTAACAGGGTAACTCCTATACACTGGTTCACTACTTCATGAGTCCAAGATATTATTTTCCATTGTGAATGATTACATTTGTTCTTACAGGGTAATGGCTGAACCATGCCAAACCTGACCATATACCGCTACTACAGTTCTTGCTACTCACTTTATTACTAAAATTAAAAGAATATGCAACAATAAATAAATAAATTAAATTATTATTATTATTATCAGTAATAGTAGTAGTAGCAGCAATAGTGGTAGTTGTAGTTAAAAAAGACAAATTATATCCTTGTGGCTTTCCTTGAGGTGACTTTAAATTGTGGGTTTAAATCTGGCTTGTGATCACTGTTAGTATACCTTTTTCATGGTTTGTTTATCACTTCATGTGAACTGGCACAAAATATAGAAACTTAAAACCATCACATTAAGGGTTCTTAATGTGCAGTTTATGTGAAAATTTTTAACGTTTGAAACATAATAATTGTGATATTCTGCTACTACCACAAGGTGTCAGTATAGTAACACAAGAGTAATACGCCCATGTATGATTGCGCTCAAGGGAGAATTATGATGTTATTGTGCTCTTTTAAGAAGTGATGGCCTCTCTTTGGCCTCTCTTCAGGGTATGCACACTTCAAAGTGTTCAATTGGCAATATGTAAACCCCAGGGCCATTCCTCTTTTTTCAGTAAAATCCAAACTGCATCCTCAGCATTTATCAGACCATCTATTTCATTTATAGTTTTCACAGGCCTCTGAAGATGCTACCTATGATTATTTGTGCGCCTCATACCAACAGTCTGAAAAAAGGTTAAAAAGTGATGTGTATTTGATGTTATGTGAGAATTTTATCTGCATGGGCTATAAAATCAAAAGCATCATCAAAAGAAGAAAAACATGCAGCACTGTCAGTCAAAACGAATTCTGTAAAGAAACTGGGCCCATACTTTCTCTGTATCCTTATTGGTTAAAATATGGGAGTGGTAACAGTGACCTTAAAGTTGTTCAAAGTCAGCTGCTAATAGCTCATTAGTTTTAATGGGAGGCTGTTAAATGGACTGAAGTCACTGTGGTACACAGGTTGAGAGGTGCCACTCAGATGAAACGGTAAACAATGAACCTGAAAGATGTTTCTCTATGGTTTTTAACCCCAAATTTTAATGTAAAAAACAACACATTTTTCTACAGTGTTTTCTAATTGTTTGTTATTCTCTGAAATTACACTGTCAGATATGAAAAATGATATTTTCTCACAGGCTCTGTCTTCTATCCAAATCTACTGGAAATAAAACTGATTAAATATTCTACAAAAACAGGCTTTCCCCTCTATTTACTTATTTATTTTCCAAAAAAGAGTTTACATTCTGTTTCAGTGACACACAATGTGTATCCATTTATATAGCCTACAATTTTGTAGTAATCAAGAAAATCTGAATTGTAAGTGTATATGGAGATGAAGAGCTGCAAGGCTTTTCAAGTTAAAAAAAGCAAACAGAACACAGATAAGGAACACCTGTGTTCACATCTTACACATGAATACTATATGCCAATAGCGAGAAGAGGAAATGTACATTTCCTTGTGAAAATATCCTTTCTTACATCAGTGCCCAAAATCCATGCCAAATAAACAAGAAGTAACGTCTCTGTGGCTGCTTTGAGAAATTGGTCTCCGGAGACAGCTTTCTAGGTTAATTTATTCTGTATCGGGCTGGCAGTATGTGTACTGTCACCACTTTTAAACTCAGGGCAGGGCACATTTTGTGTGCAAGACTGCCTAAGATAACTTCTTATGGCTCCTTGGGATGGCTGCTGCCGGTTGATTCTGGCAGGCCATGAGACAACCCGTTTATTTGTTTGTTTGTCCCGTGAGTTTTTGGCTGGCCGTTCAGGGCTCTGTTTGGCCCAGGTCCCTGTTGGGCTTCTATTTCTGAAACCCAAGTGGCTCTTAATGAAGCTGGTAGGGTTGGCATGGGCCCTCAGCAAACCCAGGCCTGATCAGACCCTTCTTCTTCTGCCTTGGCAGCCACACTACATTTGCTCCCTCTGGCTTCCTAATTTAGTAACGGTGGGTAAAAATATGCGCTAACGAACAAGGTCTGGTATGTCAGGCAGGCGTCCAGAGAAGAGGGAGAGAGGGGAGGAGGGGGGTGGGGGGGTGGGGGGGTTGTTTTCACAGCAGGCACCCAGTGACAGTGGTAGAGTCACTCAGACCTCTCTGACATCTCTGTGTTTGTGTGTATGTGTAGACATTCAAGGGAGTGTGTGGGGGTGGTTGATGAGGGGTAGAGGGTGAGCACTTAAAATTTCTCACCCTTGCCAGACTCCATTCAAACACTTCTAATCAGTCTTCTGTTTTATTCCAGCCCCACTGTTAGAGTGCAAAGCAAACCTATAGTATACAGTGCAAAGGTATTACAGACCTGAATTATTGAAAGACTTGAATTTTCTATATAATGGTGCTTATACCATCAACAGGATCGGTTTTAAAATATCCTCTCCACAAACAGTCTTAGCATAAACTGAACAATGAAAAACTGTCAAAGCACTTTTAAGAGTAATATTTTGCTGGTATTTATCCTCCTCCAGTGTGACTTGCGTTGTCTTTTTATCTTCTTATTTTATTTCATCAGGATGGCCCCTTCCACCACTTACTTTCTGTAAAATAGCTTCAGAGGAGTGCAAAATCCAGGTATTAACAACTCTCACAGACATAAACAGCATTTGGGATTTTATGCATATGATTTTGAGTTGATCACCATGCTCACTGTGAATTATTTCTGTACATCTTTTTAGCGTCTATGAGGGCTTACTGTATCTGTGGGGTAACCCTTTTACATGTAAGATACAGAGCATACTGTAGGTATGCAGCAGCCGTACAGGCAGCGGAAGAAAAACATGTTTTTAATGTATGTTTACTCTATACACCTCAAACTTTCAAAGTTCTCCATTTTCCATGGACCCATTCCAACAAACATTAACAGTGAATAACTTTATGAAGCCATCACTTTAGTGAAAGACACAGGAGAAGTGGTACAAGTAAACTTTCTTGTAATCATACAACAGCTCTAAATATTTGATTCTGCTTCATTTTTTCTTCATAAAATACCACGCCTGCTCAGAAATGATGCCAAAGTGTTAGCCTCCAAGGGAAATGCAATATGTTGGTAATAAAAACCTTTTAATTAATTGTTTCATAGCTATGAACGTCCACTGCATGAACTGAGTCCTTTGTTTGACATTACTCCATTTTCATCTGTCAAGAGATGTGCCTGTAAACACTTTAGCACTTGTCCTTCCTGTTCGCAGTTTAAGAGGCCCATGGAAGCTGTGTCAACTTCACTTGTAAAACCAAAGTTTTTGATGAAAACAGAAAACCTCACTGTCTGTTTGAAGGTGGCAGCAGCAGAAATACTAAATATACAGGCAGGATAACGGATGTACTATTACAACAGACTTTTATCAATTAATTTAAAAGGAACCAAACTTAGATCAAAACATCACATGATTCACCATGTAACCAGTGTTTTGCATCTAGCTGCACTTACAGAATTTGGGTGAAGTCCCCAAAGTTTTGCTGTCAACTTTTGTCACACAACTGTGCGGTTACTGAGAGGCTACAGTAGATAACAAACCACAGTTTCTCCAGCTTGTGCTGAAGCTGTATTGTGAACATGTGTCATGAACATAACTGGTAGTAAGAGTCTGCTCGCTGAGCTGAATGAAAATGAAATGAACTACACAACACAATCACTGTATTTGTTTTTTTAATATATATATATATATATATATAATTGTCATGCATTATTAGAAGTTTAAATCCATGTAATGTGTATTTCATGTTGTTTTAGTGTTTGTGCTCAATGAAATTATGAAAATCATACATTTGCAAAATGATCTCCCCAGAATGACTATAGCACCAGAGATATTTCACATTTAGTGGTGGGCTAACAAGGTAAATGAGACCAGTTATTATCATGCCTTAATGTAAAACTCTGCCCAGCTTAGTGCTTTGCTTTACTTTGCTTTACTTTACTTTACTTTACTTTACTTTACTTTACTTTACTTTACTTTACTTTACTTGTCAACACAGGGATATGCCACTCTTGTGTATCAGGAAAGTGATTTATGTATCAAATTCTCTGGCAGATGAATGCCTGCAATCTTGACTCTTTTTGGAGTCATATTCAATCAGTAACAGTCATCAATCATATTATGCTCATGCTTGTCAGATATGTCACAGTTATTTGTTAAAACCACAAACTAGCACCTAACATTTATACAGCTGTCCCCACTTCCTGTGTTAGTTAAGCCACAGACACCCATCCCTTAGCAATGAACATAAGCCCCTTGTCGAAACAGTTTAGAGTAGCAGTATGAGTACAACTTGATAGTACAGATTGTATTTAGTCAGAGATATGTTTATACTGTACATTCTTAGATTATGATTAAGTCATTAAATAGTATTTGATTACTGATGTTGAAGCATTTATAATACAGTAGTCTTACCTGTCTGAGTTATTCATGTTTTATGTTTGAGAACAACATAGTTCATTTATTTTCAACTGAAATTCCAAATGTAGGAAAACTGGCACAATTCTATAGCTGTTAGATTGCATAAGTGGTTTACCACTTTAACAAAGGTATTATATTCTGTCTCACAGCGAATATGCTAATGTCTTCACAGCTGCTACACTTCAGATAAAGCATGTTATTCGCACATAGAATAAGAAATGTGTTTCAGTTCTGTAATCAAAGTATTTGTGCAAGTAGTGCTGCTGTTGAGAAGTAAAAACAAAGCCAGACACTTAAGCCAGGCACCCCTTTCTTTGAACTGACTGAAGCTGTCCACAACAAAGACGTGATAGTTACAGGACGATAAGATAAGCTCTCTTTCCATCCAGCAGCATCGTTCCAATGCCAGTGCTTTGTTTAACAATAGTTTTGCATTCAAATGTGAATTGTATTCTGGTATGGACTTAGGATGGCTTAAACTTATGTTTATCCTTACCCAAACCTTGGCCTAATTTGAAGCATATGCAGAAAACAAATCTACTATTGTTTTGCCACTAATGCCTCTTCTCTCCTTTCTATTCAATGTCAAAATCAAAGATTACGGAGAGCTTTGGAGGTGATATTGCCATTCTTTGCTTAGACAATGGCCCACTAAACCAATAACTGTGTTTTGTGTGCTGACAGCATGTACATTCCCTCATAATTGCAGTTTTAGCAGCATTGTGACAGAAAGATATGTGTATGAGGGAGTTTCATCTCTTTCCAGTTGCCCTGCAATCAAACTTTAGCTGCTAAAACACGGATCAACTGTCCGCCAGACATATCCAAAATTATGTTGCGTGTTTTTTCCGTATCCCTGCACCCTGAAAACCAAAACACACACACAGAAAGATAACACTGAACACTGCCAAGGACATCCCTCCAAATGATGAGAGGATGGTGCGGCTCCTTGTCCTTAGTACACTATGGTCCAGCCTTGCACCCCATGTCACCTTGATTTTAAACTAGGGAAAAGCTGCAAGTTGCCCATTCACTGACTCAGAGTGTTACATAGGGAAACACATATTTCACCTGTTTCTACTACATGTGTAAAATGTGTGGCATATGTCCAGGAAAAAAAAATAAAACCGAGACCAAAAGAATGTCAGTTTTTTGCAGTTGCAAGAACATCAATTTTTTTCATATTAGTTTACTTAACATAACATCTGAGATGCACATTATATGTCCGAAAAGTCAGTAATGTTTCAGACGGCTTTTTCCAATTTCCCAATTAGAAAACTTTGTAAATATGGCAGTTTTTGTACAGTCAGTGCACTTTGAGGAAGAGGCCGACTGCAAAGGAAATGTATCCCTTCTGCTGAAAGCTGAAATGATTCGCTCAGATTTAATACTTGACCAGAACATTAATTTAACCCAGAGTGCCATGAATATGCAGTATGAATGGTTCATACACAATACCAATATCAAAAGGGCTTTTTTTTGTCACCTACCCTTGACTGTGAATGTGAATGAGAGGCTAAATGTCTGCCTGTGGTTCTCTGACCTTTGTGGCTCCTCTGCTGACTTGGTTCAGGTAAGTGCAGGTTGTGTGATGCAGTGGTATCAATAATAGAAGAAAGGCAACCCCCTCCCTCTGGCGGCTATGTGGGTCAGAGGAGGCTCTCGGTGGATGCGAGAGATTGATGAAGAGCACCAGGGAGAGCTTCGGAGCGCCTACCTCACAGCGGTGCAACCCAAGCTGCTCCCCCTGCACTTGTTCCGTGGCCCCCCTCCTGAGCTGCACCGCCTGGCGCTCTTTAAATGACCTTCAAATTAGCCTTATTTTTCAGGGCGCCAAACCCTTCAGGGTCCTTCCTGGAAGGATGGTGGGTCTTGTTCTCACTCTTTCTCTGCTTTTTCTTTTGTTATCCTCCTGTTGACCATAGATGAATTAGAAAACAGCAGAGGAGTAGAGCTTGTGTAGCAAAGGTGATTTTCACTCCTGTTGTGTGTCTGATGTAATCAGACAAGTGAGCTGTTATGTATTCCTGATTATGCAATTACACACACACACACACACACACACACACACACAAGCACACATTTTTACCCTTTCATTACACCCACACTATCAAACAATTCCTTTGTCACACATCCTCATTTCAGCATCTGCAGACAATGATACATATGGTGTTTTTAGGGGTTTGTGTGTGCATATGATGGTGTATGGGAACCTTCTTCCACTACATCACAGAACAACAGTGTCAAGCCAGCCATCCATCACTATAGCTGTGGTTTATGTACACACAGCAGGTCATGCTGGTCCTCTGTCCAGGCCTGATGCAGAGCTCTTGATTATCCATTTGCATTAAGAGGAACACCTCACTCTAATGGAACTAAATGACTCAGATGGCTGCAATTTGTAAGGTTATGCTTTGGTTTTGATGAAATGGCTATCTGTAAGGCTTTGATTTATGAGCTTTTTCAGTCATTTTCAGGACAATTTGCTCACAATTTAGATTTAGACAAATTCAGTAATCTCATCTCTCAGCACCTGTGACAAAAAAGGCAAAGAAGTTCCTCACAAAATCACCTCACCAATCAACAACAATTTGCAGTAAATGACAGAAACAAACATGTGTGTAATCACTCAGGCTGTGAAACTGTTAGTTGATGCTTAGCTGATATTTTAAATGTACCTCTCAGCCGTGTGTACAGTGTAGCATAGCAGCCTTAAAGGTACAGTACAGGTATATGTTGCACCCTTTTGGGAAAAAGCTTTGACTTTTGTTTCATTTTTATTACACTGGAGTGTTATTCCAAAGAAGACAATACACTTCCATCCAGTACGGGCATTATACATTTATTTGCAAGAGGCAATTTGTCATGGAAAGCTTTTTAAACTCTTTTTTAAACCAACATTGTGCAGAATACTGTATGGAAACTTTTACGTTGCCAAGTGAAGGTAATATAGTGACTGTACAACAATTATGCCCTCATCACATTCCTGTCGGTAGGTATTAAGAAAAAATCTTTTTCATGATAAATATTACTGATAAAGGTAAATAGCCAAAAAATTAAGATCAAAATTTAAAGCCATCTCTTTCTCTCCAGGTTCCCCCTGTTTTCTTTTGACAGTCTGCCAAACATTTGGAGCTAATTCTCCAGCTATCGTGATGGAAATTCAGCAGACGGGATTGTAACTCACAGGCAGTGAGAGAGTTAGAGAGCAAACATCAAGGGGAATCAAGTTGGAAAACATAATAAGTCATCGTGTTAGCTGTGGAGTGAAAGAGATGGTGTGAAAATAGACAAGAGGACAACCAGAGGTTGGGCATGACTGATTGCTGGGTAGGATGGGGGCTTGTTGCTCCAGAAGGGCAAACCTGGCCTGATTGATTGGCTAGTATTTCAGAGAGGCCCCTGTGCCCATTTGCTTATGATGCTGGAATGCTTTGGTAGCATTTGGTAGAAGGAGTAAAGACAAATAATGAAAAGCAGCCAACGTGAGATGAAAAATCATTGAGGGTGAATTAGGAAAAAGAGGGAGTAGCTATGCTGGTATTTATATTATTTAAGCAGAATGAGTGCTGTTCCACTCCTGAATGCTACCATATTTTGTTAGTCTTTCATTTCACAGAAGAAAGGAGCAGATGTTTCATGAGTAAAAGTCAGTCTACTTCAAAATTGGCTTAGTCTGTTTTGCTACTTTTATGGATGTAATTCGCATATAGTAAATTAATTATAAAGGCGAGCAGTAAAAAAATAATGAATAAATCTGAAAACATCTGATATATCAAGAGTTACAGCAATTTAAACAAGACTAAGAATCGACAGCCACGCTAGCAGCTCTACAAGGGTGAGGCTGTTCTTTAGCTTTGCTGGTATTTGGGTCACCAAAGTTATTAGAATTGATTTATTCTGAGAGGGACATGAATTCATGGCAATACATCCAATAGTTTTTTGAGACATTTAACTCAAAACCACAAATGTCAACCTCATGGTGCCGCTTGAGGAAAAGTCAGGAGACCACCGTCATAAGTCATTAAGAGACATTGTCTGGGAACAATGAATGTCTGTACAAACTTTTGTGCCAATCCATACTGTAGATGTTGAAGCATTTCACTGATTGAAAACTTAACCTGTGAATTGCCACTGGTGGTGCTGGAGGAGAAGTCAGGATCACCAAAGTCATTAGGATTCTTCCTCTAGACATCATAGATGTCTGTACCAAATTGCATGGCAATCCGTCCAATAATTGTGGAGACTTTTAAATAAAAACAAAAATGTCAGCCTCACCTGATTGTAGAGGAAAAAGTCAGTAGAAATCGGATCATGAATCTGTATAAAATTTCATGGCAATTCATCCAATATTTGTTGTGCCACCAGTGTGGAAAAAAATTAATGTATCTACATATAGAGAAAAACACTATCACTTTACATTCCTCTCATCTGATTAATTTTCTTTAGCAGCACTCCTTCATTACAGTGTTATAGAGAGAGGCTCATTGTACTTTGAGGGTTTTACTGCATTAAACTTCATATCTAATCTCCCCAGTCTCTCTTGACTAGTGTATGGCTCTGTTCCATGAACTACAACAGAAAGAAACACTTACTTTTGGAATGTGCTTCACTGAAGAGCTTTTCTTCATCTGGATAGTGGGATTGCTGTTTCCTGGCCGTCTAATATCTATCCAGAGAAGTTATTACAGAGAGAGGGATATCATGGTGCATTATCCACAGCCATGGTATAAAAACAATCATGGAAATGTACTGAGCACTTTGTAAGAACATGACCAGCTGTTTGGCGCTTTTAAAGGAGGACAGAGGATACATGCTGCTTCCACGTTGCACTTTTCCTCTGCTTTTGCCTCTTTGAACCCACTTCAAACATTAGTCAATGTGTGTCTAGTGTCATGCCAGCCATGTGGATGGCATATGCTAACATTGCAACTGGGCTGGCTGGTTATAGGTGTGTGCGGTGACCAGTAGCTCGTGGTTAAGTCCCTGAGAAGTAACTTTGATGTGAGGTGGTGGAGAGGTGATGACTAAGGTAAACGTGTATATGGAAACAATTCAGACGAAAGCAGTGTACAACAGTAGCCACATGAAAGGCCCCTTTGTGGGGCTTTGCTACCTTACAGATGGTCAGCTTCCCTCGTCCATTAAATAATAACAGTGCTCCGATCTCTCCCTGGGCCAGATGTGCTGAAGCCGAATGATGCTAAATGGAAACAAATCAGCCAGGCTTTACTCTTTAATTGAGTGCTGGAGTGTTTATTTTCTTTAGACTGTCATTAAAGACTCCCAAAATTAAAAAAAAACTAAACTCTGAGGGCAGATTAGCCCATTTAGCACCTCTAGACAGCATTTTCCACATGAGACAAGTCTTAAGTGCAGTTCTGCTGGTGGCAAGACTTCCACACGGGACTGGCCGCATCTTTAGTCACTCCTTATTTCTGCTCTGTGATTCTGCACTTAGAGGCACCCCTTGTAAAAGCAGCAGTCGCAGGGAGGTCGCCCTGACATCTTTATCATAATTGCCCTAAATACCCCCATTAGAGAAGCTAGCCAGTATCCTCAATAACACTAGTCATCCCTGGTAGCGCTGGTGCATCTAATTGCCTGGGCCTTTTTTGAAAGATTGCCTGACATCAGCACAGCTCCCTATGGGCTGGCCCTCTTCATTCTCTGCCCAGCAAAGCATATCGTTATCGCAGCCAGCAAAGAGACCCGGCCTCTCTGCTCCTGGATAATTAACTGTCTGGCTTAACTGCATAATGGAAAAAGGAACATTGGAGGTATGGTAGTTATTCAAGCAGGCCTTGGAGAGAAGAAGTATAAGACAATACCAGGGTCATCCATGCTCGCCATTTTTCAGTGGGATGGGTGATAATGTAGAGGGATAGGAAGTCATATTGGAGGCAGAGGCTGGTTATGGAGGATTGGTTTCATATGATAATTAGGCCCATATGCTAATTGCTGAGGAAGCTTGATGAATCTCCACTCCAGTGCTGGCACTCCTATCAGCTGTCCCCAACGTCCCCCACTTCAAAGGTTTGCACCATCTTTACATAGCACTGCATTTGCTCTGTCTCTTTCCGCTTCACAACAACGGTCCCTATCATTGTGTACCCCACCTATGAAAAAAAAAAGAAAGAAAAAACAAAAGAGACAAGAACAGCAACAGCAGGAGGGGGAAGCAAGGGGGCATCTGCAGTTGTTTGACATTTACAAGTCTTAGTGAAATACACGATGCACATCCTTGTGAGTGTGTGCGTGCAAGTGTAATTAGAACACGGCAGGCATGTGTTTGTCTTTGTGTTGTTGTATGGTGGAGGTATCAAGGACAAGTGCATTAATGAGCACCTGGAGAGGAACAGCTTGTGTCTCCTGGTTAGTGTGACCGCGAGCAGGGCGCAGACTCCTTCACTGACTCAGATGACGTGACTGATGGAGGGGGAGGTTTCTGTCAGATCTGGGGCACTCCCAGGAGCTGCAGTTTGTCTCGGTTGACAACAACACTCACCAAAGGGCCCCCCATCCCACACATCAGCTGGATAGTTGAGAGAGGATGTTGTCCTTCCCTCTGTACTTAAAGTCATATTGTTGCTCCTTTCCTAAATTATTATATTTTCTCTTAAACAGGCATCTCTTTCAGTATTATCTGTTACATGTTTATGACATGGATGGGGATAAAACGATTTAATCAAAACACTTTTAGATCTAAAATTTAATAAGCAGAGCTACTATCAATATCTTGGCTCACATGATAAAATTTAGTGGCTGCACCACAGCTGGATGATGTCTATAAACTGATCTATTGACACAGATGTTTGTATTCTAAATCATCAACATTCGAAATACTTTTTTATTTTTTTAATCAATTCAGACAGTCAAAGTCAAACCATATCATCATGATACGTTTGGTCAAATAAGGATGAAATAAAATATCTCCCAAATGTCATAGATATTTTGTGAATGGCAAAAGAACAAAGAGGTAGAGTCATATACTCAGTTACATATGGATTGAACAGGATGCATGTGAGACCAGAGATATGAAAGAAAGCAGCTGGAATTTAGATTTTGGCATTGCTTGAAAGTGTGCAGAGATACTGAGTCCAGCCCATAACAAAAAAAAAAAAAAAAAAGAGCATGCAGAGTCATCCATGCCACTTAACAATCATAACACTGTGTTTGTGCTGTGACATTGATAATAACAGTCTTATTAGATTTGCTCTGTGGTATTACATTGCACTACTAATAGAATTACATCTGCACCGCTAATAGCATTACATTCATTCGAGTATCTCACACCCTCTTCAATGCACATCACAACAATGCCCTGTATTGTTCCTGCAGTCACTGACGCAAAATATAGAATGTGTGCATTAATACAAGTATCTGGAGCGGTAAGTATACAGTGAAACTGATGGCATTAGTCTGGATTTGCTACAGTACAAGTATGAATGAATGACCTACTCACATAGAGCACTTACAAGTGCTACAACTATCTCTTATTCAACCAAGTTGTTTGATGAATGATAAGATATTAAAGCTTAAAAGTTCATTTCTGACCTTGGAAACAGAAAAATCTCACCATAAAGATGATGTGATAGGATTAAAAGCTCCCGAACAGCTACTAAATGATATTTGTTGTTAGGGTTCAGTAATGGGAGATGGTGTATAAATTATGACGAATTGACAAAAAAGTCAAATAATGAATTAATTCACACCCATTTTGTGTGTTCACCATATTCACATTGAAGTTTTACAAGTTTAAGTCAGTGATGGGTTTTCCAGGTTCTAGTCTGCTGGTGACAGAGCCGCCGGTTTTATAGGTACAACGACCGTCTACAACAGCCTTAAACACATGATACTCATTACAGTAGAGCATCTCTTCAACTGTTAGGAAAAACGAACCTTGGAAAATTGGAGCAGCATACCACACAGTCTTTCTCTTCTCTGTTACTTCTTATTGCCTGGTTCTAGTGTACATTATTCAACACACTCGCCACTGGTGAATTAAACACTGAAAACGGAAGAAAAGGCTCAAGGTGTTGAGATTATGCCCTGAGACAGATCTTTGAACTAAGTTCTCCGTCCAGTCAGACTTACTTAGAAGTTGTATCTACTTTGACCACCACTCTGAATGCTAAGAATGTCCACAGACTTGATAAGGTTATCGATACAGTACTTCCTCCTAGCAGTTTCTCTATTGAAAATCCCCAGCCGAGCCCAAGGGGACATTCATGCTTGTGTTACAGCTGCCCATGTTTACCATCCTCCACCTCAGGCTCTTTCCACTGAGAGAAAGATGCTGGCTAGGGTGCAACTCTGCAAATCCCACCTGGATGTGGCATTTGTAATAAACAACCTAAGGGCATGGCTGCCACCCTTTCTCTTTTCACTCCCAGCGCTCCTCTTCAAGGCCCTTCAATGCTGTTCATAAGCTCCCCAGCAGCCTCTAATTTGTCTCTTGATTAATGCCATATAAATTGTGGTGTGTTGTTTTTTAAGTCACTCCATGGGTAACATGTGACATAGCTGTTTCACCGCATGTGTCTGCACTCTCTTTCTCTCCCTCTTTTACACACACATGCACACTCACTCTTCATCACAGTGATAGCACATGAGGGGGAAGATATAGTTATTCAGGGAATTATCTGCCTCATTGGTGCCATATCTCATCCCGTGCTTTTGTGCCAAATGGCCGTGTTTCCATGGAGCCTGCCTGTGTTTACTGTGACGTGCCATGGCAGGGCCCTTTCTGGTATAGAGGGACTTAGTGCACAGCAGTGGAGGGTATTTCAGTCCCCGTCTGGAGTTTTGGGGCTTACTTCCCCATCTCTCCCCTCTCCTCCCACCTGCTCTCCTTGCTGTTCCTTCACTGGGTGCCTGTGTGGCTGTGTGCTGGTGCTCCTGGCCCTGTTCTTAGACAGACAAGGCTAATTGAAAGGGAAGGCTGCTCTCTGCTGATCAGCTCTGACAGCAGTGTCTTGCCAGAGGTGGGTGTGCCACCCCATGCTGAGAGTTTTCACAGCAAAATAACAGTGCTGTCGTGAAAAACACAGACCGTGCCACGATTACACGGGCAACTTGCCAAAGGAGCCAGATGAATTTTGCGGACAGAAGAAAGAGGGGAAACCCACTTTGTCTGCTTTACGACTTCAGGGAGGAGAGCTGTGCCAGCATTTAGTGAAAACTCTAACAGGCGTTCTCTCATTTCATTCAGGGTTAGAATTAAATGAAACCACATCTTTCTTTTTTTAACAATGTGACAATGAATGATCATGTTTGATCACAGATGTATAGTCTGTCATTGGTGTTGCTTTCCAGTGTTACAGAATAAAAGGGATTGTTCATAATATTCGGTGATTAACAACTCAACCCCTTGTCATCAGAACGCCACTGAAGCCAGAACAAAAAATAAGCACACTAGAAGTTAAATCTTAGCCTCAAAACAACAGGGATAAAAATGATTTCTTTTTGGTCAAAAGTCTAATATTCACCTTATAAATGCCAGCCAGCTACATGTGTTTATGGAGCTGTACAGAGATGAAGGCCAAGGGCAGAACTATGGTGCAGTATCTTTAGAAACTGATATTGATATATCATAACCTAGCACTGTTGCTGTAAGTCAGAGTTTGATTGTCTCATTCCAACATATCATTTTCATTTGCTTCAGGTTGTCAGATAAACAGCACCTCTTTTAAACTTTTGTGTTCTCTCTCACTCCGCTTGCAGGTCCTTCCCACTGCCCGTATCAGAGGTGCCACAATCCAGTGTGACTTGATGCACCAGGACAGGCTGGGACCCCTCAGCAGGCCCACAGTGGACAGCTGTGATTACTGCTGACAATAATTTATGGTCCCCTCTGATTGAAAACATGAGAGCTGCAGATAGAAGAGCTGGTGCAGAGTCAAGGCACCACCTTAAGATATAAAACTGAGGCCGCAGCTGCTGTCAGAAGCAGGACTCCTGCCAAGCTCTGCAGGCCTTCTGCCCATCCAGACAAACACAAGCTCTCGTTTTGCTCTCTTTTCTCTTCCGTTATATTTTCCTTTCTCTTGTCTTTGCCTGGTCTTAGTCCAATCCTCCCCAACATTGTTTCTCTAATCATTTCTATCTTGCTCATACCTCTCTACTTCTCTATTTTCAAGCTTTAATATAAACCTAAATGTCCATCTCCGAAAAATGTAATATGTAGGAACGCTTTTTGTAATAATTGTCTGAAATCAAAGAGGAACAAACACTTATCCACCCTGGCTGATCAGGTGTCTCCACAGTGAGCATTTCCAGCCCTGAGATTACCTTGCTAATCCTAACAATAGCACTGTGCAGCTGGTTTGAACAACTATCTGCACCATTGTTTATGTTGTTATCCCTGCTGGATTGTACTCACGAGGAGTAACCATTTTAGTGGATTTGCATTTACTATTCCAATGACATATCCAGGGATGAAGATCCTTTCCTCTGAAATTATGTTCTATTTCCAAAGAGGCCTTGGACTAAAGAGAAGGGGTAGCAAAGCTCTTGCGGATATGAAACTGAAATTTAAAAAAAAACAACCCTAGATTGAATTGAGAAAGATTTAAATGGAATCAGATGGGATAAAATCTGAAAGACACTTGACTAAAACGATTTGCTTCTGAAGCAGTTTATTTCAAATGTACTCTAGATTTTGGTTAAATTGAGTATATGGTCATATGTAAATTAAAGCCATCTTATACACATTAGCAAAAAATAATAATACATTTAAAGCACTTTAAAGCTACCACACAGGGATAATATTCGTATCAATTGGAAATGTATTGCAATTTTCTTCACCAACTACAACAATACACTGTTTTGTTATGTATGTGAAGGAGCTATGTGTGCATGAAAAAAATATTGTGTGTTATATATTTGGACTTTTTACAACAATGGGTAATTGGTGCTATTTTTCTTACGAGTTTGAGTTTGACAAATTTGTTCCGGTAAAGGCGTATTCAAAATATTCCTCTGACTCTCTACAAGTGTGTTGGCTACCTGTCTATGTTTAAACAGCACCTCAATCTAAGGACGGAAAATGTTTCCTCTCAGAGCACAATGGTTTGTAACAGCCTCTGAGTTATGTCAACAAGAGAGGGACTGGAATCCCCCCAAAATACAAGGCGCACTACTTTATTGTCGTCCAAACAATTAAAAAAGTCTTTATTCACATGATTAACAAAACAAAAGACAAACATGTCTTGACTACGTCTCGAGGTCATGAGAAATACAGCATTATCCTATCAATGGATACAACAAAGTGACATTTAACAACCAACATACCAAATTGGAGCCCTGTGTTAGACTGGCAACATGTCCAGCGTATCATGTACTTCCGCCTTTCGTCCAGTGTGTGCTCAATTAGGCTCCAGCCCCTCACTACCCTGAACAGGAAAGGCTGGTATAGAATATGGATGAATAATGGATACCAAGTATAGAGCATTGCCCTTGAAAAGTGGGAGACACACACAGAGAACCCCACCAACATCATAGTAAAAAAGGTTAAAATAAAAATCCACATCATCATGAGACAAAGATATATAGCTTCAAACTAAATGTTTCCTCTGAGTTGTTTGCTCCCGTTTGTTGGTTCGTTGGGGAAACCAATACCAATCTATGATGAGAACAGAGCAGTGACATACATAAAGAGTGCCATCAGTAAATCATGGAGCCCACGTCACACTGTTTAATATACTGTACATTTCAGTTTAGCTGTTATTACTCTCTAAGAGCCACAGATCTGCATTAAGCTGCCGCTGCTACACCAATGCTTTGCAACAGGACAATCAATACAGTACCGTTGCCACTTTAAACAATGTCTTGCTATGATTTGGCAACACTGAATGTGACCCGCTCTGACAGATCTCTAGAGAGTGGGAGTAAACCGTATTTACCCAGATGGACACAGGAACTCTGAAGAGAAAGGAGCGGGGTTGAGAACCAATCCAAGGACCTTCTTGGTAGCAACAGTGCCAGTTCGTGACCTCAGATAAATAAGACATATTTGTAATCAAGAATCCTTGGAGCTCAGAATAAATAATACATGCTCTACTGTTAAAAACAACTCTTTTTTCATACATTTCAAGAAAGTTTTTGCTCAGATTTTTTTCTTTTCTCATTTTTGGCTCATGCATTTGGCTCTGGGAACTTCTAATTAGGTTAGCAACAGTAATCCATCACTGTAAATGAGACACTAAATTCTAATAGTTTGTTTTTAAGGCGTCTTTCAAACAGAGTACACTTTAAATTTGGAGTCATGTTATGACCTGTTTGCACAATCTTTCTAAAATGATTATGCAGTGTTATGAAACACCGCATGCACAGTTTCATGTGTTATGGGTCAATCTTTGCACCTTCCACCTCCTTGAAGATTGCGTTTTCTTAATCTCCTATGATTACCCTTCGCCACTAGGTTGTGGTTATTAATCCCTCTTCCTATAGTGACTGACAATAATTCCTGCACTTTGTCCCAGAGACACCACAACCATTCATCACTCTGTCACCTCTCACAAGGGACCCAGTGGTGTCCATTTATCCACTGGATAAACAATTCTGACTCAGGACTGTATGCACATACCACAGCAACCATTACTATGTATGATAAACTAAGAAAAAAAAGCAATAAAAAATCCCAAAGAGACAGAAACAGTGTTCATTTAAACCTCTTAAAATGGAGCAAGATAACTTATTAATGATATTTAAAATATCCATTAGACTATTAGAGAAAAAAGAAGATGCAGAAGCCAACATTATGGCAGAGTTGCAGATTTTTCATTGTGGTTGTTACCGGTTGCTTGATGTTTTTTAGCTCACAGAAGGCTGATACTATCAGCCTTGCTATCTCTTTTTCTCTCTCATCTCTTTCTCTCCCCCTCCGCCTTGCTCGTTCACATTCACTCTCTGCCACCTGCACACACTCACATACGCACACATCGATGACATAAAAAGACTGCTTTCTGATGAATAAATTTGTATATTTTAGAACCTATCCCCGTTTCAGCAAGTATTCTCCAGAGGCCCTGCCTTCTTCTCTCCCGAGTTCCCCTGCAACCCAGTGGAGTCATTAGTCTGCTTGCTGTGTTGAACTCTTTAATCATCTGTGTGTTACATAAAAAGAGGACTATTCCTCAGTGACACACAACGGCATGCTCAGCTTGGTTGGGGCTTGCTTTGATGTGTATAGGCTGTTGTGTTGTGTCTGCACTATAGGCTTCTTCAGACTCAGTTTTTCCATTTCTCTGTGGAGGTGAGATAAGATGTCAGTCTTCCTCTTGTTGCAGTAAAGATGTGGCTGTGAGTGTATAGTTTGCTACTAAATAGGAGCATCAGGCCTTTGTAGACATATATCCTACTACAGTGTAGTCCCAAGTTTCTTCCTGTGCCTATGGTGCCTGGATCACATTGATTTTTTTGTGTATGAGTATGTTAACATCCCCTGATTATTAATTCCCATATTTAAGGTGGGGGGAGGGGATGTTCGTAAATGTCAATGTATGTATGACTGTATGTTCTTTCTATTTCAAAACCAATAAATATAATGTTGAAAAATTCACGTTTACAACAGTTAAACTACACCTTTCTGAAAAAAAAAACATGTCAGAGATATGTGGATAACGCGAAAATGGAACTCAAGAGGAGTTTTACAATTATTTTTTCTGTGCAAATGTAATTAAATTTCATGTACACACACACAAGTGCACATATACATGCTGCATCAGTGTTCCATAGGGACAGAGGCAGGCGCCTGGTGCCATGGTATCAGGTTGCAGGTCTGTCAGACACAATGGTGAGGAGTTGCCCTGCGGCTCGGCCTGAGAGGGCAGAACAATGGAGCCGCAGTGCAGACGGAGCAGCAGAGGGCACGTCGAGCTGATCTGTCAGCCTGGCAGAGCTGCACACGCTACTCCGGCCCCGGACCCTCTCTTCGCACATACAATGGAGGGTGGGAGGTCAAGAGCACGAGGAAATGGAGGGGAATTCCCAGCATGCTGTGATAAAATGGAGCCTCTATTTTGGTGACTGGAGGAATAGGACAGAGTTAGGCTACACCCAGAATACATCGTAACTTTCAACAATTACCATGAAGTCATTTCAGTGGGTCAGCATGCAGCTGAATATAATCAATTTATGGGTCAGCGGTTCACTCTTTTGCACCACTGTTCATTACTTTTGCATTTAAGTAAATGACTTGTCTAGCTGACAGCTGAACTTGTACCATGAGGTCTCTGCCATGCTCTCTTCATGTGCTCATAAATTACATTTTGAAAGGAAAAAAAAAAGTTCAATACCGTGCACTTTCTGAATTAATACTGGAAACATGTATAGCATTTGTGGTGCACATCTAAATAGGCAGTGCAGTGTGTTGAAAAATATATTTGAATCAAATCAAGCCATGACATCCAATAAAGTAGAGTGTGTCTGATCTCTTACACCACTTACAGGGAGAGAGAAAAGGAAGAAGGATATCACTTTAGACTCGTTCTGCTCTGAGTTTATACAGCACAGCCTTTTTCTTGCCTTTTATCTATCAAGCACATGTACACTGCCCCAATCTGTTTAGGGGGACTAGGCGTTTAGTCGGAGCTGTGTTGAAATAGTGGTCCTGAAGACTGCTGCCCTCAGAGTGGTGACTAAAGGGGGGGTAGTGAAAGCCAGATTTTGTTAAAGCTCTTAATAAGGCACAGTGTGATATATAAGCCCGCAGGCGGCAAAGCTCTGTGTGCAAACACTTCAACCACTCCTGTGATAGGGCAATCTGTGTATGGAACAGCGGATGGCCTAACAACTCTGTTATTTCACACGCGACCCTATTTGGCCCCTCTGATATCCTTAATTTGGTAGCTGAATTTGATATAGTGCTGCAAATATTTACTTAGGCACACATTAACTCTGTTTGCCTGGTATGTTACGATAAACAAACCGCAATGGTGTACTGAATGTAATAAATGTTAAACAGTGCGCGCAATTATATACTTCACATATCTGGCCCTCCACACTGAAAGCATGCTTTGTGGACCTGCACTCTATTTTGACAGATCGTTATTCCCCTTCCTGACCACCTAGGGTTACATTCAAAAATTAACTGTTTATGAGATGCCTAGGGTACATGGCAAAATTTAGCCCATATTTCAGTGTGAAGAAAATATAGATTTTGACGTGACAATTTCACAGTTTCAGGGAGTAGAGAGCACATTAAAATACACAGAGAAAACAGGTACTAGTTTCATGCAGATCAGAGATGCTTTAGATAGATATGTATGACATAATTAACAGGTTGTTGTTTTTAGCTTTGCTCTGCTCCCTGCTTTGCCTCTTTTCTGATTTTTTTTTTTAATTTGTTCTTTTTCTGCCCCCACCATTACTGTATTGGCAAGGCAATGGTGTAGAATAACATAATAATATAATAAAATAAACTTTATTTATACAGCACTTTTCAAAACAGAGTTACAAAATGTTTTACATGGAAAAAATATGTGCTATTATGAATTCATGCTTTAACAGACTGTTATCATCATCAGGTTTTATCTTCTCTGTGTATTTGAATTTTTCACCTTTCTGTGTCTTACAAATGCTGTCACAGTATCATCTATTATTCCTATTAGGCCCATGAAAACACTTCAAACACAAGGGTTTGATGTACTTTGGCTATGGACATTCAGCACTCATCACATCTAAAACTATTGTGGAGATTGCAGGTGCGGTGGTTTACATTTCCCTTGCCAACACACTCTTAGCAGTTTGTTTTTATAAGGGATAGAATTACAGTTTTAATGACATGTAGCTCTTGTTACTATGCAGGTTGAATGCACTACTTGTAAGGTGCTTTGCTCTAAATGTGTGTAATGTAAAGTCAACAATGTTTCTTCTTAATGTTCATCTTACAGTGAAAGATTAACTACTCAGCCCCAAACAAAGAATATCATATATCATTTAATACTAATACCTCAGATTGCAGCTCAGAAAGGAAGGCGTGTGTGAGAGATCGGAAGTAAGTGGGGCATCAGAAGTCAGCTGTATTTGGATTATAAGCCAACATGCTTTCAGCTGTGCTGCCTGCTGATTCAGCTGTTTCCTCATAAGGATAGTGAATGATCTTAATCCTGTATATCCAGGTAACCTTCTCTGAAGGAGGAAGAGTGCAAGAATAGTGCAGATACTATAGTCAGGCAATATTTATACAAAAAACAGAGCATATAAATGTAACTACTCATACATGAGTTCATGATCTTTAGGTTTTATTTTTTTTCTTGAGTGTTAGGGATGCTAGCACGCAACAGCTACGAATTTGTGCAGAAGCAAGGGGGTTCTGTTTTAGTGTTGTAACTTTATATCTTTGTTTGTGGGAATACATATATACTCTACAGTTTCAGAAGGCAAAGGCAGTCTATCTTACTTCTTGATAGTGGCTCTAAAGTAAGCTTTTCTCAGGATGGTGACAGCTTGCAGCGCTGGTGTGAGAGGAGGAGAAGACAAAGCACTCTGTACTCCGAGGCTGTATGTGATTAATGACAGAGGTGTGTGTTGCAGTGGGCACCCTCGGAGCAGCTACAGATCAGTCTTCCTGTAAGACAAATCTGACACTCACCAACCCACCGCCTCACCTGCTACCCCCTCACCGCCATCAAACCCTCAGCTCCTCACAGCCAAGTGCACTCAGCACGACATCACAATCATAAATCATCCTAAACAAAGCATGTTTAATCTGTGACGCGCAGGCCTGACACGCAAATTTATTACCTGTTGTAGGAAAACTGCATGTGCCCCACTGAGTCAAGCCTCTATTTACCTTTGAGAAACCAGTAAAATATTGGAAAGACAAAGTCTACAACAAAGGAAGCTGATGATGGCAGTGTCTTTCAGGCTGAATTCAGGAGACAAAGCCCCGCTTTACTCCACCATCCTACTGCCTTTTCATGGTGGATGACATGCTCGCACGACTTTCTCGACTGCACTTGCCAAAAAGATTTAGGGATTTTTCTCAAGCACATTTGTAAAACATGAATACCAAATTATCTCTTGTGGATTAGAGTTGGATAGCTGCTCTATGCCTGGTGTGAGTCATAATGCTTAGGGAGAACTGGGCACCTACTACCTACAATTGTGTGATAGAGAAGGTTTTTTAGAAATCAGCCATGCAGTAATAGAGCATTGTGAGTGCTCAGTGTTCTAAGGCAGCAGTGTAGGAGCAATTCAGAGGATATGATAGCAAAAACAAAAGTTAGTATGAAGAAAAATGTTTGAATCTGTTTAAAAAGAGAGGACACAGACCCACAGATACAGTACACATATATTTCAGATTTTTTGAGCCTGGTTAACCTATCAGTTAAAAAGGTCTAAAGAAACAGGATTTGGAGCGTGGAACACTGTCTTCTCTAAATGCCGCCTGCAGGTAAACAGTGACAGTAGATCCAGATATCTTTAGCCTTCTTGCTATACAGTCTGACAAAATAAATTACAGTAGCATTAGCTTGATGTGGAAACATAGCTAAAATGCCAAGGAGAACTGGCTGAAAGGCAGAAATTAGAGTGGTCTCTCCCACACATTCCCTTTGGCAGACTCTCTTGATCCTGCTCGTCCTCAACATGTCTTTACACGGTAAATGGTGGGAATGAGAAGTGATGGCACCTGCTGACTGGCTATGGTGGTGTCAGAAACTCACACGATACACACACTATACATGCACATACATGCAGCAATTTTTTTGTTCATGATGCAATCATCAATTTAGAAAATCTTTGAAATTAGGCAACTGTGAAAAGTACAAAATGATTGTTTTGACTCATAGAATATCAAAGTTTCCCCCCCTAAAAAGCCAGAAAAGGCATCATAGCATCATGAATATTCTTCTATTTTAATAAATGTTACCACAGGAATTTAGAGCTGGCTCTCATTTTCAAAAAGATTTAAGAGGAAACTCATTTAACTCATGCAAATGTGTTTGTGAGTCAGTACCAGTCAAAACTTAAGACACCTGCCCATTCTCTTGAATGAGAAAGTGTGCCCAAACTTTTGACTGGTACTGTTTGTAATTCGCTAATATCACCTAGCAACTCATGACATTGTGAATTATTTGAGTCATTCCAGGTGATTAATTAAATAATACTTGAAATTAGGGACAAAATGAATAATGGTAAGAGCAGTTTCATTCCTGACCTTGTTCAATTTTTAATGAGCTCAGTACAATGGAGACTACATTTTATAAATGGAGCTATAGGCTCATGTGAATATTGGAGATAATTAAAGAGCTTGTGTTATTATTTGATTCTCTTTACATTTGCCGGGAAAAAAAAGGGGTCCATCAAGTAAACAAGACAGGATGGATGTTTGGGCTACTCCACCTTGCAGCTGAAAGTATTCAGCAGTGCGATAAACAGAGAAGAATACATTAAGAAACCCAGGAGACTGGTAATCTCAAGAGAGATCATCAGCTCATCAGAAGGTCCTTTGTATGCTGTCGTTCTCTGCCTCGGGAAGAGCACAGGCGCTCGGCAAAACCTACTACAGTGTCAAAGTTGTATAGAAGTGAGATATAAACAAGAGAAAAACATCACAAGTTGTTCCTGTCATTAAACCTGTATGACAAATACATTGCATTGTCTTGATTTGCACAAAAAAAGCATTTGACTGCAGTTGACTATTAAAGCTAACTGGACATCTTCCTACTAACCCACATTCACTGAAATTCTCATAGCTCTGTGTTATCCGCTCTGCTTTCCTCAGCGAGCTGATATCATAACGGTTTCCATTTCAAGTGTCATTCCTTCGCATTAACAGTTGTGTGCTATTCTATGCTATTTGGAGTTGGCATGCCTTGGTTACTTTTAATTACAGTGGGTAATGAGAGAAGAGATCCAGACTGTGAGACATGGAGTATTTTTAGATCTTGATCTTGATTATCTAACACATAGCTGCGGTCTCCTCAGATATGACTTTGTTGGAAGACTTTTGTACCATCATGATTAAAATCGCTGGGGATGGAGAATTTCTGGACTTTGTAATCAGTCAATCAACAGATTTCTAAATACTTAATGTACCAACCCGTCTAGATTTGAGTACTCGTGTACTTTAAACATTATTTATTATAAAAAATACGTGTATATTTGTTATAAAATAAAATCCCCAATTGGTTATGTAGGGAGCTCACACTACAGAGTATGTAATGGGTATCTTTAGATTATCTCAAAAGTCACTGAAACTGCTGTATGGCATTTGCTGGCAGTGTTTATCCCATGACTGAATGTGCAGGGAAAGGGAGATTGGTGAGGGCTGTTGAGGGCTTTTCAGAGAGGCTGCTTTAATGAGCCTCAGATAATGAAATGTTATTTCAGAGCTCGGTGGTCAGATCTCTGTCTCAGAAAATTGTGTGACTCAGTGATCTGTTTGTGCTTTTCTCATTTACAAAATAAACATCTATTTCTTTCCTCGCTATCGTATTGTGGATCAAACTTGACTTATATAGCCTAATAAAGCTTGCTTCATGAGACGCGTGTTTTAGGCCCCTTTTTTAATTGGAGAGAAAGAGTGTCTGGGTCTATTTGTGGTCTGGTGCAATGTTGGAAATGCCAGCTGTCGCGCATCAAAGCCCTGCTGGAACAAACCGTTATTTGACATGTCCCTGCAACTTGTTGAAATACATACTATGTCATGAATAATAACTTTTCCTCCCTAATTTAAAAAGGCAAATTAGCTCAAGTTTTGATAAATACAGATTAAAGATGTATTTAATCCTTTACATTTAGACACATACATTTTAAAAAGTTGGCCGCTGTTTAAACTAATTTTACTATTACCAGCACAGTATCAACCACAAAGAACATAAGCGTGTGAATGTTTTTCTAAAACTGTTCACTGTGTTGGAGAAAATGACATCTTTCTACACTTCTGTGAGAGGAATGAAAAATCCTCAACACCTTCTGGAGTTATGACTGACAGCTGTGGCTGGTCCAGAGAGCCCAGAGCCAAGCCCCATCACATAACGCATGCCCGACATGTCTATGTCCATCTGGGGTCCTACCCTTCAAACCACGGCCCCCCTTACTCTCTGCCGGCAGAGAGACCAAGGGACAAGAGGAGGAACAGGGTGTGAAGTCGGGCCTCTTAGGGCTCGAAGGGGAAGCATTCAAAGCCAGCTGGTCTGGCTTTGAGGTAAATCAATGGGCAGAGTGAAACAAAGGCAGCAGACAGAAGAGGAAGAGTTGTAGACAGCAAGAGATAAAGAAAGTCAAAAGGGAAGAGAAGTGGAGATTGGATCAGCAGGTTCTGTGAAGGCGTTTGTGCAACAGCAACAACAAACAGGTGAGAACACAGGTGTCAGGAAAGGTCCTGATGCCTTGCACATGGAAATGGATGCCAATTAATGCTAATGTCTTGACAAGTTTGATTCAGGTGTTTATAATGAATCCAATATTAGATTTTATTTCTTGTGTGATAATCTGGATTCATCACATACACTGTAGCATCATGCTCAAGTGAAACTTATTAGGCTGATGTAAATCACTACCATAAAGTTGGTTGTATTTTTTGCTAGCAACACTGTTTTTTTTGTTTGTTGTTGCTGCCATCACTTTGGGAAGATGGGAGGGGTGTATGTCGACACAAAGTTGCTGCTCAAGGGGATGCTGAGAGCAATATGGATCCACACTGTTGTCAGTTCGCATCAACCTGAACTCATAAACAACTGCAACACGGTAGAAACTTTACTGATGGAGAACAGGTGGAGACTCTTTCTGTCTAATTGTTTTTTTGTCACAACTGTTGTTATACACAGGAATGAGCAGAATAATGTGCATGTGCTCCTAGTGGCATGTGTGTAGTTAGAGTTGAAATTGTAATCCTGACTCTTCTGTGCTGTGCAGATCATTAGAATTCTATTAATAAATTACTGTGAAATTAGTTAAGACGAGGAGCTCTAATGCTAACTAGAAATATATACATTTCTGTAGTAAAGAGCAGACTCAACTAAGAGATTCATTCTATTGATTAATTGAAGTGTACTGAAGTGTGTAGACTAAATATATGTCTTTATTAATCATTAGCATAATCTCACGTGATGTTGAAGCAGTATTAGTGATAGGCCCATGGCTTGACCTGTAGATAGCAAGAAAAGGAGTGCTGAGTTTCAGATAGCCAATTTTAAACAAGTAATACTATAATACATTTTATTCAGTGCTTTTCATGGTATTTAAAGATGCTTTACACAGCAGAAAAAACACATTAAAAGCAAAAGAACATACTAAAAGTACATTACGTAGCAGGGAGCATTAAATCATACATTAAAAGCAACTCTGAAAAGGTGAGTTTTGAGTAGTTTTTTAATGTGGACAAGTTGATGCAATCATGAGAGAGTTCCAGAGGGTGGGCGCAGCAATGGACAAAGCCCTGTCATCCCAGGTCAGGTGCTTCACAGAGTCTGTAGATGCTTTATGGGCATCTAGATAAATGTTACTACGCTTGAGTGAATTTGTCAGGGACATCAGTCTGAGGTGTTTTCTTGCAGTTTTCTTTAAGTGGCATCTCTCTGGGTCACATGCTGAATTTTGAAATCGATGCTTTTATGGTGCAAAATGCATTTTGTACACAAAACAAAAAGACAGTTTAGTGCCAAGTGTGTTTTTGCTGTTGTTTTGGCCATCCACATAATAAAGAAAATGAATTTGGTATAATTGTATACAAGCATGAATACCTTGTGATTTACAGATATGATAAAATAAATTTGTCTCTATATTCTGAAAGAAAATTTGCCTGAACTCTCATTTGGTGCGCCATAAGGTTGGGAAACCATTGATCAACAAACAACATTAAAAAGCTAACCAACAAACAAATAAAAAAGCATTTTACTGTAAAACAAAAACTGCATTGCTCTAGATAATATCTGCAATTATATGGTGAAATACAAAGGAGTAGTGTATGGGTGTATGAGTGGGAAACATATGGGAGAACTATAAATCAAGCCTTATTATGGCTACTATGAGAACGATAACAGTGTCCTTTAGGCTTAGCATTTTACATGTTTTTTTCTGTCTCTTTGAATGGACATGTACTGTATGTGTGATGTACACATTAATTTAATCTGGAGTCAGCCTCAACCCCCACAGATTATAATGAACAAAGTCACTGTCAAATGGAATTTCTGTGTGCCATAATATTGTCCTTCTGGAGCCTGAGTTTGCACACTAAAGCAAAACAGGCTGAAGCAAACTGCAGGAAGAGCCAGCCCACGTTGCCTCATGTTGCCATAAAGTGCGCCCTCATATAACCTGGACTGGTGCATGACCGAGAGCCAAGAGCAGAACAATGAAGACATGTCAAACTAAATTTGTTTAAATCTCACCATCATTACAGTTTACTGTAAGAAAGGTTGACACAAGAAGAATGTAATAAATACATCTAATTTCTCATATTGTATATATTGAAGTGTGGTCGGTAACAGAGGACCCTTCACGCAGAACTTTTGTATTATTATTTAGGTCAGTTGATGTTACTCCTTGCCCTGAGAAATCAAGAGGGATGAGGAAGACTAGTCATGGCCTTTGCCTTTAGAGGTCAATTGTTGAAAAAGACAGCACAATACTATACCAGACTTAAACAAATGAGATATTTGCCACCATACTTCTCCCTTTTCTTCTAAAAGCCCCTTTTCTTCATTAGTGAGTATGCAGTGAAATGAAACATTAAAAGAGGAGTTCTAAATAATCTAAAATTGTTTTACTATTCAACCAAGGCAATGGTGCCATCAAATCACTTGTTTGCAGAGAAATCCGGTTGTTCTGACATTTCTAAAACTCAGAAATACATCTGAGTATATTAAAAACTTAAAGCGAGTTAACTCCAATGTAGTTTGACATTTCAAAAATGTCACTTGTGGTAATCAGTTATGTGTCTAAGAAGTCCCGTGACCTGACTGATGAAGTTATGTGATATAGAAGCAGTCATTCAAAAGCAACATGACGTGCCTTTGTCTAATGTGTGAGACTTTTGTGCAATTTTAATGACTCCTCTGAGCCCCCTCTGATACAGTACCAAGTAGCAAGCAGTAGTGGAAGAAGGATTCAAATCCTTTTAAAAGTAACAATACCACAATCTAAAAATACTTAATGACAAGTACAAGTGTTCCATTCAGAATTTTACTTGAGAATAAGTACGTCATAATTATCAGCAAAATGTACTAGTAGTAAAAGTAAAAGTACTCAATCTGGGGGCAAAATGGGCCCCTGTCAGTGTTATATTTTTATTTATTTATTATTAATTTGATTATTACTACTGTTGCATTAATGTGTACGTAGCATTTTGATGTTGTATGGTAAAGGTGGAGCTGATCTTAACCACTTAATATACTGTTGAGTAGTTTTATTTAAGCAAAACATCATATTTATAAGATCACCTTAGAATTTGTATGTTTTAATCTGTAAAGTAATAATGATGGCTGTAGGATTAATGTTGTAGAGTAAAAAGTACAATATTTCCCTTTAATTATGGCGGAGTTAAAGTATAAACAAGCAGAGAGTACAAGTAGGCTACCTCAAAATGATACTTAATAAAGAACTTGAGTAATTGGTCTTAGTTACAATACTGGCTTATTGTCCTTTAACATCTGTGATAGCTTTAAACTGCAAAATGAGCATGTAGTTATTAAACCTGGCCACATGCTCATCTCATTCATATTAAATACATAGTCAGACAGTTGTGCCGGATTTCTATCGCACCTGCTTCCAAATGCCAGCAAAACAGTCCAAGCACCACACCTCCTCTGATCCTGCACATACACGTGACATCCTCAAATGCGAGTCAAACAGGTCCCACCTTCCTCCTCTAATTGGCTGCTCAACAGACGCTGAGGGTTTCAATTGGACGAGCGAGGTGCCCTTTAAACCAAATTCCATTGCTGTTGTCTTAGAGATATGACGTCAAATGTTTCTAATGTGATGAGGCTGAGCCGAGTAATTTTGGGAAAGTAGTTGTCCAAATCTACAAGTCAGGCTTCAAGTTGAAGAAAACAGAATGTACTCTGGCTGACTGCAGTTTTGCGGTTTTGTCAGTTCTCTTTTGCCTGTTAGTTCTGTCAAAGTTTCCATAAGTTTAGTCTGTTTTTACTCTGTAACAGGGCCGATTTGGAACAGAGTTGTTATTATAATGGATCGGCTATGTCAAGATTCAAATGTGAAGCAGTATATCAACATGCATGTATACAAATAATCCGTAAGATATGTGTTGTACTTGTACAGCTACAAATCTGAAGCACTCTCACTTTATTTGCGACTTATAAGTTTCCAATATAAACACAGACAGTTCTCTAACTTGTTCCAATGTTTTGTTGGATTGTGTGTGTATGTGTGTGTGTGTGTGTGTGTGTGTGTGTGTGTGAGAGAGAGAGAGATAGAGAGAGAAAGAGAGAGAGAGAAAGAGAGAGAGAAGAGAGAGAGAGAGAGAGAGAGAGAGAGAGAGAGAGAGAGAGAGAGAGAGAGAGAGAGAGAGAGAAGGAGGCAGCTCGTCAGATAAGGGGAGGAGTCTCTAGCTGACAAGAGGGAGACTGGCTTTTCTGAGTTTGTCAGCTCCCCCTAAAATAGCAGTCAGCGTGTAAATGTGAACTGAAATTACGTTTATCCACTGGAGCCACCGATATAGAGTGTCTATATACAGCGACTGACTTGGGAGTAAAGGTGAGTAACGGAAATAGAAACAATGTTGCGGAGTGTGGCAGCGGCAGCTACAGAGAGTGAGAGTAGAAAAGCGCAAGAGGGAGACGTAGAGTGGATTTGGGAGACGGAGACAGTATCTTCGTCGGCGTACATGCGGAATGTGAGATAATACAGAATGTAAAAACCGCGTCGTGTCATCTAACATCTGTCATGTCAAATGATGTGTCAGCTTTTCACGCCGTAAAATGTCCAAGTGTCCGTTTAAAGGGTGCAGTCAGACGCGCGCGCGCTGTTGCTATCAGTTAATTGCGGGAAACTTTTACGGATTTCATCGTAAACACTAATACGCCGGTGACAATTCTTAACTGTAAGTCCCTCAAGGTGGTCTATTTGTGAATTATTATTCTTAAAAACTCACTCGGAGTTTATCGTGGGGTCAAAAGTGTGAAATGTTAAGCTGTACTTTGTGAAACAGGCGCATCGTTTGGGGGAAAATAGTAATCAATGTGTATGTAATAACACTGTTGAGCCATCATAACAGCAGCAGGCTACATTTCACTCAGTGACAATATCCTGGTAATGGAAGTCTGATATTGAGTTTACTGAAAATTATATGTACGCACATTGTGTAACTTTTCAAAACATCATGTAAACACCTCAACCTAACTTAAAATATAGTTAATAATTATTCACTGTATCTTATTTTTTATATATATGAGCGCGAAAGGTTGCCAGTTTTGATAACAGCTTAGTGGCGTTTTAATCTAGTTGGTGCTGGTCAGCTCGTGCACTGTGAAATTAAATATTTTTTTATTGTCATAGATGTTGCCATCAATGTTGTTTGTATGTTTACTATTTAATTTCACAAGAGGAGACTATCTGGCCAACTGAAAGTATTTTTAGTATTTATAAAAGTGAGTTGTATGATATAAAGTCATGCAACTAATTCACCAGTTATTCTGGAACTTTAATAGTGCTTATAGCTGGTAGCTATTACCTGGGTATAAAGTAAATCCAGTCATGCTTTATTTAAGGGAAATTATGGGGATAAATGGCCAGTTAAAGCTGAAAAAAGGTCAGCTGAAATGTCCCCAATCAGGTGAAGTAATGTGCCATGTTTTGGAGGTAATCTTTCTCTAGATAAACTCTTCACCGCTTAAGAAGATCACTTAAAGATCCCACTTTTATTTTATTATTTAAAGTAACAGGCTATGGGACAGTGCGCAGTACATTTAAGATCTGCTGTGTGTGTGTGGAGGGTTTGGTAACTGAGCCTGTGAGAGTGACTCTTCGCTGCGTAGTGGTTGTTTGAATCTCTCGGACTCTTGTGACCTTAACCCCTGGCCAGCTTGGGAAATGACCAACAGTAACCTGACCTTCTCAAATGTCTCTAGTGTAGGGCACCATACATGGCTCATTAGTGTGTGTAAGTTTTATTCAGTTTAAAAAAATATACACAAAACCTACAGTTTTCTTTATAGAACTTCTTAAAATCAGTATGAATCTAGTCTCTGGGAATTTTTGTTTGTGTGTTACAACCTGTAAAGTTGTTTTGTAGTATTATGTGGATGAAATCCACCGACAGAAAATCCAAACTATATATAAGAATCCATAATAGTTGTGAGTTCAATAGATTGTTTAGTTGCATGTATTTAAAAATGCTTTAACCCCAATCGTAAATATTTTACTACTTACAGTCCAACCCTCACTGATCAGATTGAACCAATGACGAATGTTATTACTAAAATAATTCCTCAGGGACACGAGTTGTTGCAGCAGTATTAAAAGCGCACTTGTATTTTTCTCTGTCCATTTTATGTTACCACCGTTCTGACGGCATGTACATTACCATACCGGTTGGTTGCCAGTGATTTCGAAAGCAAAGCAGTAAAGCACCCTCCAATCTGCAGTCATTAGCTTCTGTGCTGCCCCAGGCCTTGCCAGTAATGGGCCTTGTTGCTCATGATCCACATCACGTGAGCTCTTATGTCTAATGTGTGGGTGAGGGATTCTTTCAATGCTGCTGAAATGAATATCATTTTAACAATTTATGTCGTATATTAGTCAAAGGAATGAATAATCTATCTGTGAAGGTACAGATAGTGCCATCATAAACGTCACTCTCACATATGCGGTGAACTGTTGCTCTAACCTCAGAGACCCCAAATGTTCTGCCTTTGCCATTATGCAAACACACACAGAGAGGTCTGATAATACAACTATTAGATTCCACCTTGTATCATTTAATCAAGGATAGGATGATGTAGTAATGGCTGATTTTCCACAAAGACTACCACTGTTTATTAAATGTTTTAGCCTTGTTACATGTTGTGTTCGCGTGCTCCCTATGTCTCTGTAAATGTGCATTAGTACGTGTCGGCGAAGTTCTCAGTGGAAAGGGAGAAATGAGAGGTGGTGACGGTGTGAGGAACGGGCAGCTGCAGCATCTTTTACTGCACTCCTCATCCCACTTCAATCTCAGCGTCTCAGCTTCTCCTTCCAGGAGAAATGTGGAGTGTGTGGGCGAGTCGGATCTGCAATTAATGCTGGTTGTCAGAAAGAGAATGCTGGCGTTTACACGATGCCTCTGAATCACTGAGTGAAAGTCTTTCTCCTCCACTCTCCTCCTCCCAGGACATTTTTCCAAGGAGGACAAAACACCAGAAAGCTGAAAGCCACGATGTATTGACTGAAAAATAAGCGATAGAAGCTGCACATTCTCGGTCCAATAAAGAGGATAGTGTTTCTTTGATTGTTTGGTAAGCCAAGATGTTCTTTTATACTGCAAATTTAGCTACAGCATTACAGTAATTAAGGATAATACGTTGTATAACAGTTTTAAATCTTTGAGAATCATGATTGTGAGTCTATTTTTTTATATTTTTACTTTATTTAATCATATTTTGTACCATTGAAGTGGCATTTGAAACATACTGGTTTCTGAGTCTGTACATTTGGCAAATGAGCTTCAAGTGCAGTTGTGTTTTCTGGCATATAGTTAGATATTAAATATTGAATACAGTTTTTATTTAGTTTGGTTGGTAAAACTGGCTATAATAAGGTACTGAAACATCAGAAAGTTTGTGTAAGTTCGCTGAAAAAATTACCTAAATAGATTGAGGTGATTGTAGTAATTGACTTCCTCTCCTTTTCTTCGTACAGTTAATTCTTACTCTTATTTTTAGTACATACTTGCATTCGTTTCTATAATCTTTTTATGGTCATTAGAAATAAAGATCACTGGCATGATAATGCTCATATCACTCAGTAAGCATTTAGCCTTCTCTTTGATTAACAAAAGCGTCTTGGAAACATGATTCATTGTTTATTGGAGCTCCATCATCAATATGGAGATTCCAGCATTCTCCTGTGAGACCTGGAGGTTGGATGCAGAATCTTGAGCCTGGCAGATAATGTTTTAGACCGCAGTTAACTGTAGACTAAAGAGAGGAAAAAAAATGTGTAATTCTTTCTTGTAAACAAATAGCTGACCTGTTAATATATGAATCTTATTTCTCTATATATCAATTTATATATAGTTTGATTATTTCCGTTGTTGTACAGTAAACCAAGAAGCATGCCTAAACTATACATTTAAATCTGATAGTTGATAGTTTGATTTCAAGTTGAGAGAAAGTTGAGTTCTTTTAAATTTACTTTTTTTTCTTTCTGAGTTTGATTCATGCTAAATAGGTCACTCTGGTGCCTGCAGTGTGGGTGTCACAGTGTGCCTTTGGTTAGCAGTGGTACTTCACTGCGCGGAGGCCCTGGGTTCGATTCCTGGCTCTCTTTTTCTGTGTGGCATTTGCACATTAGATAGGACATTAATGTGCTGTGATCATCTGCCATTGAACTGGGCATGAGTGTCCAGAACTGGCAGCGAGTGTCAGACAACATAAAGCTGTTAGATACTACTTACTGTTTTACATTTAAGTGGTTGATTCAAAGTTACAGGAATTTTCTTTTAAACATTAGAATTTTCTGAAATACACTGAAATGTAATTTTTTAGATATCACTGAGTCAACTGATATAGCTCATACTAAGGTTATTTATTTTCTTAACAAATGCTTCTTTAAACTTTCCTAATATTTAAAACTTTTCCTAATATTCCTAATTCCTAATATATATAATTGAATAAGTTCCAAAATGATTGCTGTAACAACATATGGCTCTGTGATTAAATAACCTCTGTGAATGTCACCTGCAGTGAGAAACTCTGTTAAGAATCTCCAGTGTTGTTTAGGCGCTCTAATAGCCTGCTTTAAGCTCAGAGGGTGAATGTATTACTCGCTGAAGCACCGTTCGTATAGCAGGACAGCTAGCTGTGACCTTTCAACTGTCCTGCCCTTGACTGAGACCTCTGGTGGTAAGCCACCCCGTTTGGCTCACTCAGCATATGTGCTGCTGAGCAGGGCAGAGCAGCTTAAGGCCGCAGCGTCTTTTCCTGTCTTCCAAACGAGACCTGACTGGAGGTCTCTTCACCTCGCCAACCTGGACCACACAGGAGAATCAGCAGGAAGATCCTCAAGCAGAGCCGCACTCTAAATCTGCTGTTAATCTGCTTTCACCACTATGATCCTAGTCTGTCTCTCAGTCAACATCAATACTAGTTACGGACTGTAACTCAAACAAACATAGCTATCATGCTATACATGCTCTGTAGCCATAGAATCCTGAAATAGCATCATAGTTACTTTTTATCATCAAATTATGATATGTTAAGCCCTTTTCTGCTAAACATGATACATATTTTCTTGCCCCCCCAGTTGCTGGCTATTGTTTTCAGTTTTCATATGTTACCATCTCTTATCTGCAGCAAGAATAACACATGCACACTGTGTGGTTTGGGAGGGAAGACTGTGGAAGCATGCGGTGGAGCAAAGGTGACGACTTTGTGAAGTCAAGTCATTTAGCACCTTTCTAAGATGCCACCTCCTCCTTCTTTGGGTTTCTGAAGTGCAAGAAAAACCACAGAATCACACTGCATCATCTCAAAAGTGAGTGGGCCACCCTTAGAGGACAGACTTGCCAAACGTGCGTGTCCTGTGGTTTGGTTAGTGATTATTTTTTAAGCTTGTTTTCTAGTTGTTGATTACAACAACACACAGTTGCCTGCATTGAGAGCTGGTGACTATACTGCTACACAATACTGTGGTGATATTATTCAGTTGAATCATCTATAAAGTAAAAAAAAGAAAAGGAAGTTAAGAAAGACATCTCTTTGCTGAGTTGCATTTTAACTGAATTTTAATGAGACTTTGAAAAAAAAACACAAATCAAAGGAATATATTATAATCTAATTTACTAGATCAAAAGATCTCCCATGATTGCTAATATACCCCACTGTATTGAATTCCTGATGCTCTACTGTAGATCTTAAAAAGCATCTCTCACTGGAGATTTAACTTCTCTGGCTTTGTATAGAGTCGATTAAGTAGAAGCATCGTGAACAGACAAAGAATTGAATTGTGTGCAAAGTAAACTTTCTTCAAAGTCTGGTGAGCTCTGTGTGATGAGGCTGTTTACTGCATTGTTACTGAGTGCTAAAATAGGCGATTTGAAACATCAGTTGCAGCCTTTATCACCAATTATTCTAGCCTCCCTTATGTTACCCATGATGGTAATAAGTAGAGTCCATGAAAAAGTGTTTATCAATGGTTTGTGTAGTAAATACAGCTGTGAGACCTGGGTGTCACAGTTCCTACAGCGAGCCCATTGACTTAGTCCAGTGGCTGCTGGAAGGAAGAGCTGGATCCCCTGCAGCTGGGCTGGCCCTATGGCCCCATGAGCTGCAGGAAGGGGGCTTGGCCTGCGATATCCTTGTTTTTCTGTCTGTCTGAGAAGCCCTGTGAACAAGGACAGCTGGGGGGGATGCGATTCCTCCCATTATTCTGTAGCACACATCGGCCATATGAACAGGGAAGGGAAGTGACCTGGCCCCCCTCTGCTCTAGAAGCTGCTCCAGTCCACCCCAGGGCTCTGACTTGCAGTTCAAAGTTGTCTTCCACACTGCTGTTAGGGCTGCGCTCCAGCAGCGTGAACAGTGAAAAATCTAATGCATGTTCTTTTTTAGTCAGACGACGAGATTCCAAAGTGTTGTACATTAGGCAGAGATACAGTATGTTTTGTGTGCAGATTTAGGATGGAAAGAATGTCTTTTTGACCTTGCTCACTTTAGGGGAAGTGTAAGCCTGGTCAAGTGTCATTTTGAGACATGATATCATCTCTAAGCTCACGGTTTAAATCCTTGCACTCTTGCTGGCCATATTCGTCAATTTTGAGATTTTCATCTAGTTAAAACTACTATTTGAATCAAGGGCATTCATACAGTGTTGTCATTGTAGCTCCAGTCACTTAATCCCAGCCCTCTATAGTGTGACTGTGATTGTGACTGAGGTGTTGAGTCTGCCCGCTGTTTGTGCGTCTGCCCGTTTGTCCTCTCCCTCTCTCCCAGTCCACTTTCCATCTGTGTGCCATGGGCTGCAAATCTAGGTGAAAATGGTGTAGTGTTTCCAGCAGTTAGCTGTCGCCAGCCTGTATTCATGTCAGACTGTGTTCTTGATTTTGTTTCCCTCCTTCCCTCAACCTCTGTCGCTGGTCCAACTGCCAGGGGTGTTCAGAGTATATTTGGGGGTTTTGAGGGAGGGTGGGGGGCATTCATCATCAACCATTGGCCCTGAGACTCAGGACCAGAGGCTATCGGCAAACAGTTTGACTGAAAAGATTCCTGGAGAGGCGAGCAGCAGGGCCTGTGGGGGTCTCTCTCTCTTTCTCCTTCTCTCTGTCTGTCTCCCTTTTTCTTTATCACAGTGTTTGCACACAGTGTTCATGTGACAGCAAGAACACATCATCTGATTTGGGAGAAACTGTGGGCTGTAGCTGCAGAAATACCCCTCAGATTATTTGCTCAGTGAATGCCGTTCATTGATGTCAATAGATTTTCGATTTGAGAGACAATAGAGAGAGAAAATGCATATCTCTCTCTTGTTTCTCAAATTATGTGTTAAAACAAATAATTTACAAATTCAGAACGTGCACTTATTATTCAAAATGAAAACCGTCTCTCAGTGTGATGTTACAGGAAACTAATAACTTTTTACAAAAGCGAATTTCACACATTTACCAGCCACTACCAGTCCGCATGTGTCACTCAGTGTTTACAGAAATTAGCAGTTATTTTATTTACATGAAATGTGTCAATAACAGGCCTCTGTGAGATCATTACTAATTCTATGACACAAAATTGTAAGAAATAAAAAAACAAAAAAACAATGCTACTTCAACTAGCCCCTTTTACTGTTGTTATGACTCATGGCCATCCTCACTGCTCAGATTGCATAAACCTTTATGTAATGGAACACTGTGGGAAAGAGGCATCGAGTGGATGATAAAAATGGGAAGAGAAAATCAAATATTTATTCTGAGCTTTTTTTCCCATTAAAATCAGACATTTTCTCAAGGCACACAGTAACTATAATCCTAAACAATATGGACTACATGTATGTCTACCAAAAACTGTTGTCTTTCCACAGCGCTTACTATTTATTTAATAAATCTGCCTGCTGATCATCAAACACTAGGGGAGAACTGAATATCTTGAATCTCAGTGTCTAATCTGGATCCTCAGTGTTTCCAAAGATGTGTTGAGATCGGGTAAATGCGCTGCTGCTGAGACACATTATGCATGACGTCCCTAATATCCTTACACTGTGGATTCCCCCTGGAGGAAGATCTTGGTTCATCTTTGCTGTTTACCATTTCTGAGTTGCGGTCTGCGCAACATCAAAAGGCTGCCATGGCACTTAACACAGCTCGCAGGGTTCCTGGGAGGGTGGGGGACTGTTGCTCCCTATGGTGTTGGCATTATTATTGTTCCCTGATGAGAAGTCCATCTGATGATAGACAACCATGCAAATGGACACATGCCATTGTACCATGCCAGACCACAACACCACATTGTAATGCTATGCAAATTTATAAACCTCTAGGACCATGCATGCATTAGTTTGTTGTTTTTTTGTGTTTGTGTGTCTAAGCGTAAGTGTTGCTCCTTCCTTTGCCCTTTCAGTTCACAGAAAATGATCTGACAAAGCAATAAAAGATAATGAAATGGTGAAAATTGAGAATAAAAGTAACTCAGATATATCACATGTATCTTTCTCAGCAAGAGCAAAGTGTGACACAAGTGTTCATCCATAAAGACTGCTGAATACTGATGTTGTGCCGTGTCAAGACATTGACTTGTTAAACTGACATACTGTCATAAGGAATGTTGGTGATGGAGGGCTTTTGCTCAGAGACATCGTTTGTTAAACCAATGGCGTTAATATGAAGTGAGTAGTTAGCCATTAGTCTGTCAATTGCATTTCATGGATATAGCATGACATACTGTAGATTGGCTGATTAGAAATTATTTCTAAGGGTCAAGAGGTGAGCCTAATAGAGAAGTTTCTCAAGTCACAATAATGCCTCACTCCTCTGACAAATACTGTAGCCCATGGATTCTCAAACTTTTTGGGGCCAGGGACCCCTTACAGGGGAGAAATTTTTCCAAGGATCTCCTCATAATTATAATACTGATTAAGCATATGCTTACTACCATTTGTACTTAGATGCAATTGGAACTAGGGCTGCATGATATTGGAAAAAACTGGCATTGCGATATCTTTTTTTTCTGCAATATATATTGTGATGGGGGAGGGGGGTGCTGATGAGAACTCGGGACTCAGCAGCCAGACATTTCTCTGTTCTCTGTTAAGGATGTCTGCCACTATAATGAGAATAGCTGGTCCACCTTAAGTGAACTTGGTCAGTATCCAATGGGCAGCTCATTTATGCTCCGTCACAAGAGGCTAACTTCGGGGCTAACCCCCTTCATTTTAATCAGCAGGTGGCAACTGTTTAACTTCACCATCACCATCACCGGGATGAAGTGCTGCTGATAACAGGGATATACGCATACTCATTATCTGTGACAGTAGCTGTGTCGCGTGCATGTTTACAGGCAGGTGATACTCAGACTCTGCATGCACAGCAATCTTTGCTATGTGCTCTGGCGAACGGTGGCACTTGATCAGTTTATCAAACAACCAAAACAGGCAGCGCTCATTTTCAGGTTTGTGGTAGGCGACTAATAGGGCCTGTTTAGGTTGTTTGATAAACTAATAAAGTGCATCCCTTCACCAGAGTACATCAACAATTGTGGCATGACGTGTTTGAGTTAATTTGTCTTACTTGACATTGCTTGTCCTGCAATGTGACTATCGCACATGTGCACATCACGATGTTGATGCTGAAAAGATATATTGTGCAGCCCTAATTGGAACTATTTGTATTCTAAAACTTTTCAACCTAAATACGTCAGACCTGTTTCATAGTGACGAACAGAAACACGTTTCAATGTGAATCATGTTAAGGCCACATATATACTTTTAAACAGAGGGCCATTTTATTCAAATTGCATTTGGACTCAACTTGACAGAATTTGTCCTCCTGGGCACCTCCTTGAAGTACAGAAAATCCTCCAAAATGTTCCGTTCCCATGGATAGCGAACCAAAACAATCAACTGAGCCACACTGACAATGTCTGTTGATTCGTCCAACTGAATAGAAAATTGCTCACAGGAGCGCAATCTATCCAGTAGCTGTGACTGAATATCAACCAAGAGTTCTTCAGTTCCCCTCCTCACGGTGTGATTTGAGAGAGGTACAGCTTTCAGTTTATTGGCTGCCTCTATCCCAAGCATAACTGCACACATTTCAAATGCCTCTGGAAGTATTCCTTGTGCAACTGTGTGTGGCTCCTTTTAGCAATCCGTTGACCCACCAAATAAGAAGCCTTCAGTGGGCCAGGTTCACCATCCGTGCTCTCTGGGGGGTGTACTCCTCCCTCTTTCGACGGAAAAATTCTTCTGTGTTGCCCTCAAATTCCAGGTGCTTTGTAATCAGATGTCACTTTAGCTTGGCTGGCTTTATGGTTTCGTTTGCTAACACCTGAAGACACATGACGCATTTTGGTCTCCCATCGCTGTTCTCAATAAAACCAAACGATATAACTGTTGTCATATTTTCTCAATTTAGTTAGTTGGGGCTTAGCATCACTTGACGACGTGGGCTGTCTCAAATATTTCTCCATGCTTGCCAGCTAGCTAGTTAGCCAATAAGCCAAGCTAAGCAGCAGCAGGAATGGTTTGTTGTGCCCTGAGTGAAGTGAGTCATTCATGACAGATTGATGTGATATGTCCCAAGGCACTTGAGCAATGGAACAAATGAAGCAAATGCATCCTTATTGTTCAATTCGGAGGAGCGAAGTTATGGTTTTGCTACTCCACTTTTTGTCTTTTTAAAAATAAACTTATCATCATTAGGGCTGGGTGATTAATTAAATTTTATTTTCAATCACAATTACGGCTTCCAACGATTATGAAAACAAGATAATTGAGATAAAACGATTATTGTGCCACACTCCGTTTTACAGTGATGCTCCCGTTAGGTCTTGTGTTATAAATCCAGCACCCCCGGCTCCGTTACAGTGGTTTGCTTTCACCCCCCTCTAAAAGCCCAAACTCACTCTCAGCCAGGCTGTGGCATGCTTAGTTCATCTCACTGCGGTCAACTGAACCATAGTTTGCGAATCCGTGCTGTTACGATACTGGTGCTTGGAGCGGCCGAAAAGGACGAGAGTAGCATTTCAGCGATCCTTTCTTACATTTTATATACCAAATAAAAACAACATTATAATACACATCATATATCAAAAGTCAAAGTCTATATATATTATATTATATTATTATTATCATATCATTATTATCATAAGACATTTATTTTTTATTTGTTTTTTGGCTGAATTATATATAAAGTTCAAGGAAATTCAATGTTTCCAAAGTCAACGAGTAACTGTGTTAAATAATCGTGATCTCAATATTGACCAAAAAATTATGATTATGATTTTTGCCATAATCAAGCAGCCCAAATCATCATACATTCGCCGCAACCAGGTGATCATATTTATGCAGCCTGTGTCAATGACCATTTACCTATTTTCAGCAACTGACAAAAACAGATAATAAAAAATCACACAGTTTTGGACCATCCTTTGAGTTGGTTCAATCAAACCCATCACCGATCATTTGCTACAGCATGTTTTCGCTGTCACTCACAGTCTGTCACAGGAGTCTGACTGTTTTCAAAAGTGAGAAACATGCCGTTTAGCTCAATTGCGATCATTGACTGAAAATAGAATGTAGGAAAAGATAGGCTAGCATGTGTTGAATTAACCTGCTTGGCCCACTGACTCCAGCTAAACTTTACATTAGCTAAATGTAGGATATACCGTTGCCAAAATGCCGAACTGGCATAATGTTTTTATAAAAATAATTTTGAATATGAAACAGACATTCTTCTAATAATCATTTCCTGTCCTGATCCACCCAGTTACATATTGTATATGTTCTTGATACATTTTTGGTTTTCATAGTTTCCTCAGTCTAATTAATCTAGACTAGTGCAGTTGGCTGTTTCTTGACTTAATCCAAGAGGTTAAGTGGTGTAGAAATGAAGGAAATTTGTTTTAAATTACAATCTTATATCTGGGGGAGGACCCCCACACTCCTCACCAATTGTGTATATTTCGAACTTTGCTCCCCCATTTTAAAACATAACCAGATGTCCGTTGATGTGTCACAATCATATCAGAGTTGTTATTGGCCCAAAGCTAACAGGGGTGGGAGTAGTTACATACCGAAACCCCAGATTCTATGAGTATAGGTGTACTTGTTTTATTGCACAGCATGGCACAATTAATTTATTTTGCGGACCCCCTGGCTATGGGGCCCCATGTTGATAACCGCTGCAAACAGGTTGAAACTCTATTGGCCCCATTTTGTGCCTTTCATGTATTACCATTACATTTGTGTGAAAGAGCTAAGTATCTGATTTTCTAATAAAGTAAATATATGGTGATCTTTGTAAAACCTAGAAGGTCGTTTCACAACACTTATGTTGTGAAGGTTTTTCCACAGTCCTCAAAGACTCTTTTAACCATCTGGATGATTTTTTTTGTCTGCTGCACTATTTAAAAGATTTTTAATCTGCTTTTCAAATTGCGACTGTATTTCATAATATGACGTGTCCTTGCTCTTTTTGTGAAACATAAGAAAATGTTAATATTTTGTATGAAAATTATTGGAAAGTAACAGCAATAAATGTCAATATAACTGATACAAAGGATATGTAAATTCCATCTTTGGATTAGAAAAAAGCGCAACTTGGGAGACGTGTTAAAAATCTTTTTTATCTTGTAGCAGATGGAATATTTTTTCATCCAGATGGTTAGAAAACCCTTTGAGGATTCTGAAAATACCTTCAGAACATCAGTAAGTGTTGTTAAATAACTTGCTGGGTTTGTAAAAGATCATTGGGTATTTATTTTTCAGAAAATCTGATGCTTAGCTCTATGACTCAAATGTAATTGTAATACATGAGAGGCACCAAGCAGGGCTAGTAGGACACTATGGAAACTGTACTATATGTCTATGATTTCTCAGTTGTCAAGCGCATTCATTTTTAATGAGACATAATTCATCACCCTACTCGTGCATCAAGGAAGTTATCATCATTTTCTTTGTTCAAAAAGTTTCACTCAAATATGCATCAAGGGATTTACCTTGAGAAGGAGTAGCTTTTCTACATGAAATGGATATAACTGTTAGGAGAGGGTCATCTCTTTATCCTTGAGAAACTGAGAATCCATTCATTGGCTGGGCTCGAAAACCTGACTGACGCAAATGGATCATTGGGAATAGAAGTGTCCCAGCAGTAATTATGTTACAACGCCGCTGCCGCACACTACCACAGAGGTGGGATGGGATGGGTGCGGGGTGCTTCTTTTAGTCTTGTTTCCCTTACATCTTTCCAGATAGTTAACACAGTCATACTGTCTTCTCTCTCCCACTCTCTCTGTCTGACTCTCCATCCTCTTCTCTCTCGCTCTTGTTGTCTTTCTGTCTCTCTTTCATACACACACCTGCTATCAAATCCAAACATACGAGAAGTGCAGTGGAAAGTTTCTGACTAACATTTATCCTGTTCTGCGAATGTCTCGCCCCTTTGTTGGATGACTCTTAAAGTAATGAAAAAGTTGGTGGCTGATCATGTCACCTATTTGTCACTGTTGTCTTCCTGGCCTCTGGATCCCCGCTGCCTTGAAGCTAAAGCAAAAAAAAAAAATGTCTGTTTCATTTTTTTCCTGCTATCCAGGGCTCTGTGGCACTAAGTCAGTTAAAAAAGAGACATGAAATTAATGTAATGTCAATGGCGTTTTCTCATGAAACCCCAAGGCACTTAGTCAAAGTCACCTTGCATAGTCCTCTCATCCCCTGACAGTACTGTGAGAGTGAGATGGAGGATGTCTGTCTGGTAGTGCTGTCAGCATATGATGTCCTTTGGTTATTGGTTGTTATATCCACTCATCGTCATTCAGATTTTGTAGATTGGATACATGTCCACTATTTATCTGAAGAGCGACTGAATAATGTGGCCTACAGTGAAACATTTTCTCAGTGAGAACAGGTCCTTCCTGTGGGGTTTTCTTTCCTTTTGATGTCATTTTGGAGGTGCTAAGTAGCTTTCTGTCTCTTGGTCCCTGTCTTACAGCACCATCCCCCAGCCCAAGCAAGGTGCTAGCAGCATGGAGGATTGTTTGAACTTGCATTGATCCAATGTGGGATTACAGCTGGGTCATTGGAGAGTTGGACTGAGCTACCAGTCATCAGGGCAGATTAACCACTCGCTGTCTGCTTGGCTGCCATTTCAGTGCAGGCTCTCACTGCCGGCTTTGTTACTGTCCCTACTGTGCAGGTCACTGTCTCCATTTGAACAATACATTTTTATATCTTAGTTGATTGTGTTAGGTTCAGACTGATTCAATATGTGGAGAAAACATTGCTTAATGAAATAAGACAAGAATGATGTTTGACGACCTGCTTACGTGGCTTCAAACCTGTAAGCAATCTACTGAAGATTTACCAGTCTTGAATTTACAATCTGACTATCTCAAGATTGTTGCCTACAGGGTTTTCTTTTGTGTGAACCATATGTATTTGATTTTCCTTCAACACCTTCAAGGTATTCATATCATAATAATTTTACCCACCTCTTTAAATGTTATTTAAATCATTCTCCGTTACAAGAAACGTCACCCCAAGCAATGCTTTACAGAGGAAGGGGAAGTGCTGCAGAAAGTACATGTTTTGCAGACTACTCCACCTCTCTCTACATTTCTCAAAGCCTCCTTTTTCACTTTTTTGTTCGCATGCCCTTGCGATAGCTCTTATTAATTATATCTCATTAGTTGCCTTGGAAACTGAGGTGAGGGAATGTATAACAGGAGTTCAAAGAAAGAAAGAAAGAAAAAGAGAAAGGAAGAAATTATGAGAGATAGCGAGAAAGAAAGAAAGAAAGAAAGAAGGCTGAAAAAAAAGCGTTGTAGAAAGTGGTTGTTGAGGGATCAGCCGTGTGTCAGATTAGCATCAGGAGACATTAACACTAGTGATGCTGCTGGGGCCACAATCCTGCCTTTCACTGCTGGAGAGGGAGATAAGCGCTGTTGCACAAAAGGGAAGAGGGAGAGAGCGTGAGAGGGCTGGCTTGCCTCCACTCCCCTCTGGCCAACAGCCCCATTTACAGGTACAGCACCTCCTGATGAAAGCAAGAACAAAGAGGTGGATGTTCATTTCCCACTGCGCTGGTGTCAAGGCTCCATTGAAACAAATCGGTAAAACTGTGGATTTAGGCTGCTTCACTTTGTGTCTCTAGTCTGCCAGAAGCTAATCATAACTGAGCCAGAGTGTTGACACTCTGAGTTTGATACACTTAAGAACGTTGTCAGTGATTATTTCACAGAATCCCCATATCAATTCACATCAGATTACTGTGTGAGTTGCAAGAAATGTAGTTCTGTCATAATGATGTTGTTTCAATGCACATTAACTTGTGTTGTGAGAGCTGTGATTCATTCTTACGTAACCGGCAGAGTGTTTGAATAACAAGGAAAGGTCCCTGCCTACTAATTGTAAAGTGAGTGGCTGAGAGCAGCGTGTGCACGTCGTCCAGCCAGTGTAATGATCCTTCCAGTAAACATAATAAGCACACAAATTGAAGCCACAAGAGATGAGCTTCTGTTGTTGTTTAGTCTCGGACTTACAGCCAGGACCGTAATAAGGGGAAGGATCAGAGGGGAAGGGTGTCCCCAAGGTGGTCCCTCCCTTTCTTCCTCCTCTCCATCTCTCCAGCTCCCGCTGACTCCCCCACAGAGGGCATGCAGAAGTGTCCTGAATAACAGGAAGTGGAGGGGCAGGAAGTTGAGTCTTGTCTGCCCACGGCCTGTGGTAGGATACTGAGGCTAACGCTGCCTTGCACAGGAAGTGCAACTGTCACGGCTATGCTCAAGACTTTGGCTGCTGTCCATCACCTTCAAAGAAGTGGAGGCATGCTTGCCGCACATAGTGGGTGCTTCTGTAACGCAAGTCAGATAGGATGAATTTTCAAATAACCTTTAATATATTAGATTTCATTTGGATGCTTGAAGTGTGGAATGGAAAAGATTATAGTTGTGTAGATTTAGTTGATTCAGTTTATTAAACCACAAACATACAGAATAAGATTGGCCTCATTTTTTTGTTGATTAGGTGAACCCTGCAACATAAATCTACTATATTATTTTATGTTACCTTTTTATATAGGACAAGAGTTGAGGGCGTAATGCCTCAACTTTGCGTAGAGTTAACACAGACTTACAAGCAGACGAGGGGAGGAGAATGTGCTGGATTCAGTAATTACACTGGGAATTGACCATGTTTTATTGATTGTGAAAGGGCCAGGTCTGTCATCAAGCCTCTCAGTGTCTCGATGGTCCGTCTTAAGGGAGGAGGAGGCAGACTGGCCCTTGACCAGTCTCACAGTGGATCAGTGCATCCCCGGTCAAAAACTACTGTAATGCTTATCTCCTGGTATAGATACAGTTAGTGCTGGGCAGTATACCAATTCCTTCAGTATACCGGTTTTAATTTCCCATACGATGTGAATTTTTCGTATACCGCCATACCAGTGCACAGCTGAAATAATTGCTGTAACATTTCAATACGCGGCAAAATATATAGTCGCCGAAGAGTGCTACGGTCTGGGCAAGCTGTGTAGAGTATTTTTAAAGGGGACCCCTATTAACTGCGTAACCTTCTTACTAACGCTTATAACTTTACATATATTTATATATAACACAACAATTAAAAGTAACCCACAACTGACTCTCATTTACAGAGCAAAACACCATAGCACACAACAATTTGTGACACCTAAATAATTTGTAACACTAACAATTGTACATTTACAAAATTACACCCTCATACAGCATGCTGGGTACAGTTTGCTAGCTAGCCAGGTACGTTATTGAGAATCCGGAGATTCAGATTGAGATTTGAGCGAACAAGACCTTGCGTATAATGACGGTTATTGGGGCAACCTCTGTCAGACTCCTACTGCTTTACTGATTTTTACATGAATTGCTTTAAAAGTTTGTTTGTGAGTGAATGAAAATAAACACAAGAACGATCCGCTGTAGCAGCATTATGGTTAACTGCATAGTGAACTACATCCGTGGCAGTTTGTATGTCGGTTTCTTCACGTCTGAGGCTGTGGATAGCTCAGCGTCTCTTCATGCTGGAGAAGTAGTAACTTAGTAGATGAAATAAAATGGTTCATGTCTGCAAATTTCCAAATTGCAAGGGTAAAATGACAAGATACACACTGAACAGTTTTCATGGACTACCGCTGGATGATAGAGACTTGCATACTGTAATTCCTCACACACATAATTACGTGTTGTAATCGCATTTTTCTTGCCATGTGGAGCTGAACGTTTGATCCAGCGGGCCTCGCTCTTTTCTCCCAGTTGATTTTGTGGAGGTGAAACAATCTCCAGGATGAAAATGTTGATTAACGCTGTAAATCAATGTGTAGTAGTTACACAGCTTGGATTACTCTCATCTGTGGAGACTTCTAGATATAGATTCTGAGTCTGGCAGACTACAAAAAAAGTTTTACTCTTCACTAACTTCGGTAACCGTTACTGTCCTGTTGCCCTTCTGCCTCCATTCTTTGTTTTCCTTCTTTCAGTTGTTTTATCTCCTCTCTGTGTACTCCAGCTCAAATAAATATGCTTGACCATTCAAAGTGAAATGACTCACAATCGTCCTCAGTCCATGGGACAATCTGTCATTGCACTTAGTTTTTTTAGTTTCCTTACAGTCTAAACCTCAGCCTCAGACATGTAAACAAACTGTCGTGTGCAGATGAATATTTGGGTGGTACAGTTAACCGGCAAACTGCCCCAGACATAGAGCTCTATACAATTAGCCATAATGCTGCTACAGGTAGCTAGTTCCTGTGTTTACTTTCATGCAGACTCAGAAACAAACTTTTGAAGTGATTCATGTAAACTCTATGTACTCCTGACAGTAGAAGAAGCCACTATAAGCCTATATAAAGGCCCAGTCTTGCAAAAAAACAACCCCCCCCCCCCCCCCCCCCCCCCCCCCCCACCCAAAAAAAACCAAAAAAAACAACAAAAAAACGTGATATACTGTGAAACCACCCTAATCTTAAAAAATACTGTGATAAAAATTTTTGGTCCAACTGCCCAGCACTAGACACAGTATATGCCAAAACTGCATGTGTGTTTAACAGAAGGTACACTAAGGCATGGCGTTGTTGTGTTAGACATGTCATATTGACTTTCTTTCACGCTGATGTGGTCGTTCCTATGGCGACATATTCTCTGCACATTGATTTATGTGTTACAAATGTTTGGTAAGCATCTTTCAGAAGTGCTGGACTGCTTTATATTAAAGTTGGCCAGGTGTATCATATCAAGGTCTTTTTAAAGAGAATAAGATGATATGCTGTTGTACAACGCGCTACAAACAAGGTTTGATGACAAAAACTATTATTTTGCCCGTCATCATTCACAGGATGATATATATGTGACTTATTGAGGTTGAACTTTTGCAGTAAGGTTCCTGTTTACATCGAGTACACAAGTATTAATGTATTGGCCTGCTCTTGCTTCTAGGCTCATTTTGCCCCCTTTACTTTTCTCTTTGTGCATTTATTTTTTCTCTCTCACACACACATAAACACACACACACACGCACAAAGAGCACATGATTTAGGCCATAAACAGTCCCGTTCTAACACTCAAGAGAAGCCGGAGTGTCACCTCACAAACTTGTACTCTGCTACAGTACAGACATTGTTCTCCTTTGTAATCTGACCATCTCCTGACATGTATATCTGGGTAGTGATGCCAGTTGAAAATTTCCCACTTAGTTCTAAGGAATGAAATTGTGTTATTCAATGCACAGTGAAGTATGTTGTGATATGATCAACCACAGTATTAGATTAAATGGACCCTGAAAGTAAGGTTTTGTCAGCAAGATGTTACAGTATAGCTTTTGACTAACTTTTGATGAATGTGGGCACTATGTTGACAGCGTGGCACACCTGCAGTCTGAAGGCCCTCTCAGCTTGTCATTTCATATCTGTGTAAGACAAATGTCATGACACAATCTATTATGCCTCTAGACTTGAACTGTCGTACTGTGACAGCTCCTCTGTATAAAGACAGGAAAGGATGTGTGCATGCATGCTTATGTGTGAGAGTGTCTCAATTCTTTCTGATCTACAGTTTTACTGGACTTTTATAAAATGAGCAAGGATGCAGTGTTTTAGAAGAGCAGACAGTTATTGTAGGTAGGACACATTGTTTACACTCATGTAGGGCTGCAACTAATGATTATTTTCATTGTTGATTAATCTGCTGATTATTTTCTCAATAATTTATTAATCATTTTGTCTATAAAATACCAGAAAATGTGAAAAATGCCCAACATAATGTCTTACAGCCCAACGTGAGATCTTCAAATGTCTTGGTTTGTCCGATCAATAATCCAAAATCCAAAGTTATTTACTTTACTATCATGTATGACACAAAAAAGTTTCAAATCGTCATATTTGAGAAGCTGTAGCAAATTTTTTGGCATTCTTGCTTAAAAAATGACTAAAACAAGATTAATTTTCTGTCGATGCAGCTCTACACTCATGTTAGATTGATAAAAATGCACACATTCACATAAGCACGCTTTCCAAGAACAGAATTTGTTGTGGTCAATTCAAACCAGTCTCAACAGATTATTACAGATTAGTCCATCTCAGATCAGCTCTCCTAAACCAACACTAAATTCGCTCACAGACGCACATATGAAACAATAGGATGCAGTAAACTAGCACATTGACAACAAATAAAGCTTTGATATAACCACTGATAGCAAATAGCAAACACACATACACCCCGTCACCAATATAGATCACACATAGTTTAAAACACACACTGAGAAATGATTATGTCATTATGCAAATAAAACACATTGCGGTGGCCTGCTATCTTTTCGGTTCATCATTTGTTGATTTAGCAACAAGCTTTGAGCTTATTTGTAAAACCAAAACTCTGTTTGAAATTTTGTCATGAAATCTGATGGAGAGAATCTCCTTTACCTGAAATGTACAAAACAAAATCACTGAAGAAATTCAAATTTCTATTATTTAAAGGCATACAGAAGGAACCTCTCTCTCTAGAAGTGTGTAGCGGTGTTTGTATCTATAGAGACTGTATTTTCAGTGGGTGTGTAGGTAGCCCAAGTCCTCTATAGTATACCTTTAAAATGCACACTGATTTATAACAGTGAGTTAACTGAATAAGTTGATATACCTATATTAATAAAATGTAATGGGTAAGAAATGATCACTTTTTGTAAATGACACAAATTCTACTTTCAGGGTGGAGGAGTTGAACTCCTCTGACCTCTCTCTAATTTGAACACTGCTCCGTCAATTTGTGTGTGAAATGGTGAATGAACAAGAACATTGTCATTCTCCCTGGCCTGTTGTGATGTGGTTTGGGGAAATTCTTTGCGGGGGTTCAGGCGGTTACTTTCCTGGCTCCCGCAGCCATGCGTGGGTAGTTAGCGAGGTGATCTCAGTCAAGTTTGCCTACAGTGGAGCCCCGATTCAGACAGCCAGACACCATAATGCCAGTCCATCTGTAACCCATAATGACTGTGTGCCACTGGAACTGGTCATTTTCGTTTTCACTGTCAATTCGGCCCCTGGCTTCCTCGCCTCACAACTGCTGACTGCATCTAATGGCCTGAGTTGTTAACCTTTTTACATTTGTACTCATAGGGGAGATGTAGTTGTTTAGACACTTTCTATTTGCTGGGTGTAAGTGATGGATACGCCTCCAGGGAGGGGGCTATATCTCTTCTTGTAGAGAAGCAGAGACAGGACAGAGTTAGATGTACCCCTGGGAACAGTGCAGTCTGAACCAATGGCCAGGTTACAATCTCATGTGAAAATATACCCCCCACCCTTCTCAGTCCCCCCCCTACACCCCCCCACTCGGCTTTTCCTCTAGCCCAGGAGATTTCAACTACTGTCAACTCCAGACTGGGTGCTCTCTTAATCATCTTAAGAGCAAAGCTGGCATCAGGGCGGGTCAGCTCAGGAAGGGCAAGAAAATGTTGCTGCTCTGTCTCTGCAAGCAGGGGACGGCAGATCAACTTTCTCTATGAAGGTGGATGTAGTTTTGTAAAGCTCTATCAAAACATAGAGATTAAGTGAATCTAGTTTCATTACTCAAAATATAAGCTGCCAAACATAGCCTATAAAAGCTCAAACTATTCATCTACTCATCATGGTTTATGTCAGTAGCTGAACTATTTTTTATTATTTAGATTATTTTGGTGAATGTGTGTTACCAGCTCTTTTTGCTATTGTCTGAAGTAATGCATGAAATTATGTATAGTTCAAATATGGTAGCTGCTGCCCTGTAAGTGTGAAGCCATTGTTCAATGACTTCAGCTGTGGTTCAACAGCAGAGGAGATAAGGGCACAACATGTGGGTTTCATACTCTGAATGTGTTTGAGAACAGAACACAGAGCTTTCTGGTGCTTTGAAGTGCCTAAGGAGACATTGGTAAGTGTCAAGTTAACTTTCTGTTTTTCTCCCGCTCTGTCTCTGTCTTTCTCTTTCTGTCCTATTGCAGATCGTGCTGTGGTTTGCTGAAGAGCGAAGAGTGTATTGAGAAGAGTAAAAGAGTGTATACGAGAAAAGAGAGACTGTTGCACAATGTGCTAGGAGAGCGGTGGAAGACAGCGTGTTGTTTTTCTGATATTGTTGAAGTGTCAGAGAGACGGGAAAGGACGCAGCAATGGGGCGGAAGAAGATACAGATCACCAGGATCATGGATGAGAGGAACAGACAGGTGAGTGTCAGAATTTGACTTTGTACACATACAAGACAAACAACTTTTTTTAACTGTCAAAGGTTGAGCAGTCATATCTATAAAAGTTTATGTATGTATTGTAAATGACATATTTCTTGTCTTATTTCACAAGATCCTATTGTATCTTTGTTTTGCGTCTATTTGAAAAAGGTCCGCTCTGTACCTGTCTGAAGGTTACAGTCTCCCTCTATTTCCCTTCCTGCCTTGGACCAGAGTTCAGCAGCTGTCATGGTGTGCATGGATCTAAACAGACATACCTCCCTCCCCAAAGTCCCAGCCAGCTGAACAGGGACCATGACATTTCTTTGTCAGTGCAGTCGTATTTACAGACATGATTCCCCTGCCACCCTGCAATTTCAGCCAGAGAACTTGATGAGGCAGCAGGAGCGCTGGGCTGCAGCGGGGGCCTCATGGCGTGGGAGTGAACTGAGGGTAGCAAGGAGCACAGCGGGCCGCCTGTGGCCTCCCCACACTGTAGGGTTTGTCCCCTGGCCTGGCAGTATGGCTGGGCCCCTTCGCTGTAGCCCTATGTGTTTGCAGCTGTTTGGTAGTAATTAGGAGCAGCCACTGCACCACAGCACCCTCTCATTTGCTGGGTTGGGTCAGCAGGACACACAGCACCCTTCTCTGCCTCGGCTACACTGGTCCCGTCTAGCCACAGAGAAGCAGAGAGCTGGAATTCACTCTGTCTGCTCACATTAAATATAAACTCCTAAACAGCAAAACACTGTACAAAACAGCCTTCGTCTGTTTGAAACAAGAATAACAGGCTTGGATATCTATAGCAGGGAGGCTGGGTCCATTTCTTTTTTAGCTACGTTCCCTTTGATTCAAGAGCTAAGTTGAGGAATGGTGAGCGCAGTTTTTGACGAATTATACCAATTAACAAAGATGCGTAGTTTTCGCTTGGGCAAAATAGAACGCATCTTGTTAACGCTCCCTCAAACTATCATTTAGATTCCTTCACAGGTGGAGCAACATTTTGCTGTGAACACAGAAATATAATGGAGGTAGAGCTTTCTCTCCTGAGGGTTATAACATGATAGCTCACCGCACTAGCCAATCGGTACTCCAACCGTGTATCTGTCTGTTACTGTGAGGCTAGCAGTTCAGCCAAGTGCGAAACAAAAATCCACACTGTGGGCCAATTATCAGTATAACACCTGGCTCTGGGTGGGATCCAAACAGGAGGGCAGGGGAGGAATCACTCCTGGCTCATTTCTAGTATCTACACTGTATGCAATGACCTGTGACAGCAGAGAAAAAAAGGAAAGAGAGGAAATTACACGAAAACAGGTTGTCAACTGATCGCTAGGTGAGCAAGTTAACTCTTCATGTGATCCATTCCTTCTAGTTCATATGCGAAGGAAGTGAGGTTTTGCTCTCTTGTCTCACAGAAAAGTGGAGCTGCAGAGAGAGATATTGCTTATTATTAATGTGTCTCCCAAAGTCTAGTGTTTGCATCAGATTTTAAATGTCTCACGGTATAATTTGTGAGAAAGTTTATCAGCAGAACACAGGCATTTCAGCTTGCATTTAGTTGGTTTTAGCTGGCTCAGCAGAGACTCTGCTATGACAATAGGCTGCTGTGCTAAAATAAAGCTATGGTGTAAAGTGATGTATGCGTGTGTGTCTTTCTCTTTTTTCCATGGGCCATGAAGCACACAGTGCCATCTCCCTGGGGCGTGCTCCTAACCAAGGGGGGATAGCCATTAGCATATGGTCCCCATTGTCGGGAGACAATTTGAATCTTTATCCATGCTGCTCTGCTGCTAGCTATCCATACTCATAGCATTAAAATGAAAGTTGTTAAGTGGGCTAATTAGATAGTATTGCTCTACAGGATGTTGTGTGAGGACAGCGGGGACTCCTTGCATTATCACTGCAAGTGCTCTGGGAGGGCTGTTCACCTTTCAGGATTTATACCACAGCGTGGCACAGGCTGAGAAGGTCTGTAATTGCTATCAGGAATTGTGAGTGCAGTGTTGAGACAGGCAGTGAATTCAGCTGATTTTTTTTTTTAATTTTGCTTCAAGTCATTACCAATAGTTAGACTTGTTAATAATCACAACACATTCTACAGTTCAAAATAATGAAGTGTATTGTACAAAAATTACAATGTACAATTTTGGCTTTATGCAGTGCTTTGTGTCCACATAAGTGTGTGTCTCTGCTGCAAGGTATACAGAATGAGACAAGAAGGCAGCAGAGGTCCTTTCATGCATACTGTAGGATGGTGAAGAGCCAGTTCCTGTGCCATGCCCTGCATAAGTGATGGTCTTACAACACAGTAGCAGAGTCATCAGCCAGACTTGACATGCTGATTGTAAATGAATGCTAGATAACAACCAGACAACAGCACCTCCCTGGATGATTCTCCTGATTTATAGTTTTCACAGTAATTATTACCTTTTGAGACTCAGATACACAAATCACACACAGACTCAAACACATTTACATTTTTTCATAATCTCTGTCTCCTTCTTACATATACACAGTACAATGTCTTGCCAGTGGTTTTGTGAAATATGGCCTTCAAAAAGAGGAGTTTAAAGCACCAACTCATGAACCACAAAAAATAATAACAGCACAGCCAGTGGCACTCCTTGAGCATTTTCAGGGTCTTTCACCTACTTCTCAGAGCCAAGCTCAGCTGCTGTCATGATTTTTGTGGATCTACACAATGATGGTTGTAGACATTAGTCTTGCAAGTTAGTGTCAGGAAGAGGCTGGTGTAGCCTAGTGAGCAGTGTATAGTGACGTCCTCTGGATGCCATTAAGCAGGCTCACTAGGGGTAATTGCCCAAGTCATTAAAAGTTTGATGATTTTGCTGCTGGGTGGAGGGTTGCCTGCCCTTGCTGTGGCTCATTTTGGATTTTGCTCTGGCACGTCAGATTCCTGCAGGCACAGAGCAGCTCTCTCTCTCCCTTTCTCTCTCCAGGGAGCAGCACAGCACATACCTCCCATTTTTCAGCCTTCACCCATTCTTGAAGTTCTGATCAGTCATCATTATTTTTTTGACAGGTAAAAAGCTTGTTGATAGGCAATGGACAAAACAGAGGAACACTGTTAAATGTGACAGCCAGTCCATATATTATCCATGTTCAAGATGATTATGTAGTTTCCAAAAAACTACGCTGAAGCAGCAAAAACATGAAGTCGGGTGATGGTGATTGTATGTGTGCTGTTGGGTATCACAAAGAGGTTATATCTTGTGATGTTTCATTGAATTGCTCACACTTTTAGATGATGGAAAATTATTTATGATTTTACAGACACAGTACACTGTCTCTCATGACAATTTCAGTTATCAATGAGTTGAACAAGCTTTGTCTTTAAGTTGAATAATTCTTGTTATTGATTAGAGGGATTTCTACGAACCTACTTACGTTTTGTTAACTACCATGTCATCCTCTCTACTAAGCAGGATCAGTCACGGATACTGTAGGTTTCAAGGTCAATCCCACCCAGTGGACGAGGCCTTTGTGCCCTCAGTTGTCTACATGGGGATCCTGGGGCTGTTCTCTCTCCCAGGGAGAGCTGATCCAGCCAGACAGTCGCGGTGGCCCTGGCCTGTCTCCCAGGCCCCCCACACTCTGGTGCTGCATAGCCAGGGCAGCAGCCACAGGGCCCGGGTCACTCTGCCAGCTGGTGCCAGACCTCTCTGTCTCTCAAGCCCACTCTCATGTCTGCCATGGGGGCCGTCAGAGGTGACATGAGATTCTAATAAGGCCGCTAGCTCCTCACCCCTCTGAAGGTGTTAGTGACTCAGGCATCTCCTGCCATGCCCCAGTCACAGCTGCACTCGCAGTCCCAGATGTCTTGTTTGTCATCTTGGCACCTCTGCCGGAGGACAGACATTGATAGACCTTTTGATTGACACATCAACTCTGTGTGGATGTGTGTGTTGGGTTTGTTATAGCATATGTTATTATATACAATACAATTTTCAGTGGCAGAGTCTGTCTAGTGGAGGATGAAAACAATAAAACACAAATTGAATATAGCAGTAAAAGCATGGGTGACAGACACATAGGCTCTTGCTATGGATTTTAGATGCATTTTCCCAGGACACACTGCAATTTTGCATATAGATAGATGACCCTACGCTGTCTAGTAGAGACAGATAACACAATTGGACTGATATGATGGGTGTGTCTCTTTAGGGAAACATCTTGCATAGTGCAGCTTAAAATAAAATGTTGTTAGCTTGTAAACACATAAAACTCGTACCCAAAATGTAAAAACAATATGCATATAAGAATTGAATTACCAAGCTCAAAGCTCAGTAAAAACAGGTTATGGTGGTGGAGCACTTGGGAAAAAGTTGGAAATACAGAAATTGTGAGTTGAGTGCAGAAAAACCACCAGAGTTTTCAGCCTGGCACAGTCTAAATGAAATGCTAGTATAGTCACAGATCTGTCTGGTATTGTGTGGGCTGTTATAATGACCTTATCAAAGGCAAAGAAAGTTGGAATCACTCCAGTTCATTGGAAGTTTAAATGTGGCCTCCCTTTTTTTTCATTTGATGTCTCAGAACAGCTGTAAGATGCACTGGTACAGTATGTAGTGCAACAAAGCTTTACAATACAACGGAGGCTAATCCTGTCATTGTAAATTACATGAATTAGTCAGGGTGCTACGCCACATGTGTACCACAACTTACTATAGGATCAACCACATTGACTGACTTTGTGGGTGTCTTTGACTTGGTGAACCATAGGAAAACTCTGCCAGTGAACCTCCCACTTGACCTCAAGGATGTCTGTGGTTTTCCACTCTTTCACCAGTCACCCCAGAGAAGATGGGGGTGGACGGAGGTTATGAATATGTTGGTCCTTTTTCTTTGAGCTGTTTCGTGTCATTCTCATCAAATTCAGCTGCACTTCTTAGATATTATAACAAAAGGATAAAAATAAGGTACAAAATACCCCACTTCTTTCTCTATTGAAGGTAACTGTGTAAAAACAGAAAAACAATGTGGTTGACACCTTTAATGGCAGTGTGAGAAGCAGCTAGGTTTAGAGGTACTGTTTCTGTGGCTGGGGCAAGGACCAAGTCTCAGTGCTGCTGCTGAGGTTGAAATGAAGCGGTGCCTGGGTCAGCAGCTCTGCACTCAGCACTCTGCCACGCATCCAGGTGGAACAAAATCCTCGCTCAGCGTCTCATCCTGGGCTTCCTGCTGAAAGGTGACATCTCCCTGGCTTAACAGCCACATTCATCTGCTAAAGAGCGTACAATTTGTTAATCATTTTCCCCACATGACAGTCCCTACATTCCGGTTGACTAAGCAAACAAACAAATATACAAGCAGGCAAATGAGCGAGTGGGCAGCCATGGTGTTTAGTCAGAGGAAACTAGTATCAGCTGGTTAGAACTGTAGGTGGTCTAACTTGGTACAAACAGTCCAGAGATTGGTCATAGCATACCCCCTTGTCTGCCTCTATGCAGCCATCCACCTTGAGAAAATCATCAGAATGACATGAAAACCACACAATGCTTTTTCTGGTCAGCCAAACTTGCTCAAAGGCTTTATGTGACTTCAATTTGCTAGAAAACATGTTATTTGATTCAGCTTCTCCTGTATTTAAACCTTGTCATTTTAAGATATGTCATTTTAGAATTTGGTTTGTCATTTGAGCTCGACTAACATCGGTGCATTGAATAGAAAATGACACAAGGACAGGCTCCTCCGTGTCTAGAGCAGGAATAATGGTCCTGTATAATTACCTGTAGTGTGGAAGATTTGAAATTCATTTATCACAGTTGGAGTGACCCTACTGCCTGAGTGGTTACACAGACACTGTGCAACACATAGGATTATACTGCATTATACCAGTTAAAATGAGGGTATAGCCGCAAGCTGTGACCAATTAAAGTTGAACAAAGCCAGCTCATCTGCTCAACTCCTCTCTTAGTAGGTCAGTGAAACTGATGGAGAATACAGACACATGCACTCCTCCGCGCTCCGAGCACAGCTTTTACTAGCACATTCACAAGGCACGTAGTATGATACACATTAATAGAAAAGACACATGCACTGAAGACAAACATAAATTTGAAGCCAAATTTTAAACTGTTTTCTAAAAACAACCATTGCAAAACCAAAGGAGAAAACATCTTCCCTCCCTGTGCATGATGTTTTTAGCTTGAGAAATGAGTAGCATACTGTAAAGAGATGGTGTAACATAATGACATGTGTGTATGGGTCTGAAGTGACCACAGAGACAGAGCTGCAGAGATACAGGACATAAAGTCACTTTGCAGAGAGGGTTGCATTACCATTGGAGTGATGTATGACCTGAAGTCCCATCTGAGGGCTCATGTTACAAGGCTTATGCTGCACTACAGAGATAGCTTTCCGTATATGGAGTCAGGGGCTACAGTAATGTATGGACCCCTGTTGTTGCCAAAGCTCTGACTCAGCTCGCTGACTCGTGCCTCTAACCCTGACCTCTGGCCTGATAACTAGACATTTCAGACATGCACTATGTTATTGCAATGATTTCTAAAGGAGGAGTGATCTTGTTATCTGTCACCTTGGTTACAGTAACATTGTTGGAACATAATGAGACTGTTAATATTCTCCTGGCTTAACCTGCCCTTTACACACTCAGATAAGAGTTATTTTTAATAGCACAGATTTTAAACCTCAGCAGAAATCTTTACAAATACATTTTATACAAATTTAAAAAGTACATTTTCTGCATGAAGCATCTCTACAGTATAATTTAGAAGTTGTCACCACTATTCAATGGTGTTAAGTAACTAAATGCATTTATTTATCATTTTATGCTACTTTACAGTTTTACTTCACTAGGTTTTAGAAAACATACTTTTTACTGCTATAGGCACTTTGACTAGCTATAACATTTTAATATTGCTTACACATTAATACAGCAGTAGAAGTAATCTAAGTTGAGTTCATAGGACTTGGTTCGATAATCTCGTATTATAATCTGCAATCATTTCTTGTTTAAGGGTAAACGCTTCACTGGGGTCATCAGGTAGGCACCCTCCTTCCTTGGTGTTTTGTTGATAGGCCCATGCAGCAACAGAACGTCAAGAGGATCAGTTGAGTCCAGGTTTCCTCTGTCAATGATTCAGTCCTGTTTATGTGGACTATAAATCATGACCAGCAGCAACAGAACTTCAGGAGGATCAGTTGAGTCCAGGTTTCCTCTGTCAGTGATTCAGTCCTGTTTATGTGGACTGTAAATCATAACCAGCAGCAATAGAACTTCAAGAGGATCAGCTGAGTCCAGGTTTCTTCTGTCAATGATTCAGTCCTGCTTATGCGGACTGTAAATCATAATCAGCAGCAACAGAACTTCAGGAGGATCAGTCGAGTCCAGGTTTCTTCTGTCAATGATACAGTCCTGGTTAATGTGGACTATAAATCATAACCAGCAGTTGGGGCAGGGGTAGAAGTTCTACTGGGGTCATCAGGTGGGCACCTGTCTCGTTGATAGGCCCATGACACCTCCAGAGGGCTCAATGGACACCTGGCATCCCAGGTGCACCCCCCTCCGCTTTTACCCCTGCTGGTGGCTGATGGTCATCTTGCTTCCCAGTTCTCCTCGTTTCTTTTCAGCCAGAGCTAGTTGCTGCTTCACTTGGCAGCCTCTGCCAGTGACTTGATAGCCTGTCAGAGGGCTTGTCCATAGACTCCCATCCCTTTCAGCAGCCTGGTGGTTGACATGGCCACAAAACCCCTGCAGCCAACCTCCACAGGGAGCACCTGAGTTCTCCACCCCTTTTTTCCTGCTTGAGTTGCTAGATCGGAGTACTTTTTGCGTTTGTACGTTTCACCAGCTGCATCCTTCCATGGAACCGTTGGTTCTATGATGAACAGGGCCTTTTGTGAGGCTGACCACAGGATGAGATCCAGCCTAAGACTGGTAATAATCTCTGGTGGGAAGATGAACTTCTGGTCTAAATCGACTTTCATCTTCCAATCCCAGGCTGTATCCAGTAGGCTTGATTCTTTTCTTGAAGTTGACCTCTTTGGTACATTTCCTGCTGGAACAAGGCCATAGTGTCTGAGAAGTCAGCGGTTGGGGGAGATAGGGCATTGTCGTTAGTCCTCCTTTCCTCCAGCACTTGTGCCAGTTGCTGAAGGACCTGGTTGTGCCTTCAGGTGTAGTGTCCTTGGGTGAGGCTGATCCAGCAGCCGGTGAGTACTGTATGTGCCATAGGGTTGCTGGTATTTCTGTCTCTTTTCTTGTAGCCCTCTCTTCTGGGCAGGTGTTGCTCTGTGCCATGTGGGTCTATTTGTGCCTAGCCCAAAGGGGGTCATGTCCAGCCTTACCTTGGAGCATTTGTATTCTTCGGTAAGGCTAGTGATAGGCAGTTCCAGAGCTCAATTCCCATTCAAGCCGATATTGCCTAGGCATTGTGGGAGTCCGAGCCATTTCTTCCAGCTTCTTGACTTTGGTGATGGGAACCTCATAGATTGTCAGAGGCCACATCAGACAGGGGAGCAATCCAAACTGCAGACACCAAAGTTTCAACTTACCTGAAAGTATGGTCTTGTCTATGTTAGCAAGACCTCTGATGATCTCTTCCTTCAATTGCTTACTCTGGTCTGAGTCCTTAAGGCTTGCATTATACCACCATCCTAAGCTCTTGACTGGCATCTCTGATAATATTACAATAATATAATAAATAATAATATATCACTGACAGGAACCTTTTTGTGACATAATGAGTATTTTTACTTTTAATTTTTTACTTTTAAAACTTTTGCTGACAGTAGTTTTGTACTTAAGTTCCAGATTTAATGCAATACTTTTATTTGGAGTTAAGTATTTTTACACTGTAGTTTTGCTATGTTTACTTGAGTAAAAGAAGATGAATACTTTTTCCAACACTGACAATTGTACATTAAACATGGAGTTGGAGAAATAAATTACTGCTTTCTGTCATAAATAAGAAGGCTAAATTAACATTTACTCATGCGCAAATTGCGTGTATTGTACCAATTTCTATGTTGTTCACTTTAATTTGATTTTCTTTTTAATTTAGTAACAGTTTTTCTCTGTAATGGATGGTTCTGTTTTCTGTTTGTTCCTCAGGTTACCTTCACAAAGAGGAAGTTTGGCCTGATGAAAAAGGCCTATGAACTGAGCGTACTATGTGACTGTGAGATCGCCCTCATCATTTTCAACAGCTCTAACAAACTGTTCCAGTACGCCAGCACAGACATGGACAAAGTGTTGCTGAAATATACAGAGTACAACGAGCCCCATGAGAGCAGAACCAACTCTGACATTGTAGAGGTGAGTGACTGTTGCTTTCTTACTTTGTGAGGGACAACGTTCACATCACACCATTTCCCTCACTGTGATCAATTATTTTCTCTTCTTTATGATTTATTATACAAAACTGTCATTCAAATATATCAAATTTAGGCTAAATGAATTATTTTAGTGCTGGAATTCAGACCATGAAATGTACTTATTCAATAAAAAGAGTAGCCTTTGTTACTGTAAATGCTGCGGGGGTAATGTTTCAGACATACGAAAGTGAGGAACAAGTAACAGTTTCCTTCAAGTCACCATTCAGATAGGGCGCAGGAGGTCTGCACTCCCTGATAAGTTCAGCTTCTCTTGTGCCCATTAACTGACGTGGAAAACCTATCTCCGCACACTCATGCTCACAGTAGCTGCTGACCAGCGGGATGACCCTGTTTCCCATAGATATTGTACCTGTAGGGCTCAGTTCTGTGGCAATTCTTTAATGATAGACAATCAGCCTGACTATTGCTGCAGTATCTTGCAGTAAAAATACAGTGTTTAGTGCATTCCATACTGCTCTATAAAACTCAATAAGCACTTGGGTGTTCTGGCAGCCACTTCATGCCCAGTGACTAGCGGAAGAGTACGCTACTTGTTATGCCAGCATACAAAATTGTCAGCCAAAAGTGTAAAAGCCAAAGTAAATGAGAATGATTAGGGATACATCCTGTTCCAAACATCATTCACTGGCACACGTGTGGTTTCTCCACTTATTCAAGATCTGCTTTAAGAGGATGGTATCTTCATTCTGACTAAATGAGAGCATATATAATGTCTATAATGTCTATGATAAGATCGTGACACTACGAGTATAGGGTTGCCCATTCATTTTATAGCTATTATTTGTATTTTTTGTACTTGGATGCTTTTTATTAGTCAATGCATGTTGCTGCGTTGCAATCACAGTGTTTTTACTGCCACCTGTCCACTGAGACGTAGGGTATTTTTATTACTGCTGCCCCATTAAGAGATATAAAGGCTATACGTGAGAATGTACATTTTCAAGAATCCTAGCTTTAGAAAAGACTTTCTCTTGGAGAAATTAGAGAAATTACATGCAGCATAAAGGAGTCAGCTGTGGCCCATTATCTTTTATTCATGCTGCTGCTGCTTGTGAATTACCTGCTTGGCAGAGCTGCAGAAGAGTGCTCTGGCATCCAGTAGACTCACGCAGTCACTCCTCCATCAGGGGCCCTCCGAGCAGAGCAGGGGCTCACCTGCATAAAAAATACATGGATACATTCCTTACTTATGTAACAGTGACCACAAATTTGTTTTTGCCGTGACTCTGGAAGCCTTCTTATTTAAAACGAGACTTTGCTGCAAACACAACAACACCCCACACTCAGGATCATTATGGGGTTATTCACTGCCTATCAGTTTGGCCATTCCCCTCAGGCTGTTATATCACATATATCTGTGATGCATGTATGTGTTGACAGCATGGTGTAATTGGAATGTACATTGTGCATAATGTAGCACCAGTGGTCACATGCTGATTTTCCACATAGCCCTTCTGGCTACTCTCAAGAAAGCTGCCCTGCTGCACAAAAGGCAAGAACAAGCCACTGTTGTCCCAGCTCACTCGGCCAGCATCTTTGCAGATATGTACAAAACCCCTTCTGCCTGCTGGCTACATGGTCCAGGCTCAGAAGTGAAGAAGCAGAGCAGAAGTAACCAACCCAGTTCACTTCACAGCATCACCACACAACCTCACTATTCACTTGGCCCTGAGAGCCAGTATCAGAGGTTGTTGATAATCTGTTGAAGGTTTGATTTTATCATTTTATAAGAGAAATCCTGTTTTACTGGCTGCCTTTTCAGCTTTTGCACTTCTCTACAGCTGTACTGGTCTTCGTACACTACATGGAGGAGCTGATGCATTTGTAATGATGGGAAGAATCCACCCCTCCCCCATTTATCTACAGAAATGAGCCTCACATGAGGACACTTACTCTGGACACTTATCTAAATTTTTAAATTGTGTTAAACCAATCTTTGCCATGCAAACAATCATGTGCTCATTTGTCCAGTTTGGGAGGCCAGCAAACCCTCTCCCACTTTTCATTGGGAAGCTCGTTCCGTGTGAGAAACTAAATCAAAGGTCACATTCCTGCTCAGTAGTACCATCTGTAGATAAAGGCTGAGCTGTGCAGTGTGGGAGAACAGTCTCCATGTTTTCCACAGATGGATGCATGCCTGGGCCACAGTTTGATAACCCAGTGGAGGGCTATGGACTTTGTCTCAAACTTGGCTCGCAGTCCAAAGCAGAGCAGTAGGCTCAGATTTTTCCTTTATGTGTGTGTGTGAGATGGTGTGTGTACGTGTCTGTGTGTATCGATGGTCTTAACCTTACCAACACTCCAGGCGACAAGAAGTGGAGCTGTTCTGTGAAATCTCTCTTTCTATGCATTCACCTGTTTAATTGTTTTAAAGCTTCTTCTCATTTTTTTTAAGTGAATACATAGTGTATTTTGTGCCAGTACTATACAAATCAAAACAAATTCTATTTGGAAGTAATTTTGTGTAGTTGTGTTATTTTGAAAAGAAGCAGCGCATTCATGACTGAAGGTTTTATGGTTTTGTTTCTATTGTGTTTCTTATTGAATTCTGTTTATACCACAAATGAAAATGCTGCTGTTAGTCATTAGATTAATCTAATAATATTTACTCTTCCTCCCCTCTCCGCAAGTGAAGCTAATGAGATTTTGCTCATGCTCCACTATAACCTCACACCGTTCTGCTGCACACAGAAAGACCCCTGTCTCCAGGAGAAGCCTTGAAATCAGATAGTAACTTCACAGGCACCAATCAGCATGTATCTGTCCTCTCTTTGAGCAGTTCAATGCAATTAAGGTATACAGTTTAGATTAGGATTAATAAAGTTTGCAGGGACACGGAATCGACATTAAGTCAACACTTAATTGTAATCTTATAAAATCAGGACTGTGAATAGGTTTTAAAGGACCAGTGTGTAGGATTTAGTGGCATCAAGCGGTGAGGTTGCAGATTGCAACCAACTGAATACCTGCCCCCTCTGTCCCCTCCTCCTCCCCTGCCAAGCATATAGGAGAACCTACGTTGGTCGTGAAACTCCCAGAAAATGCGAAAGGCCCTCTCTAGAGCCAGTGTTTGGTTTGTCTATTCTGAGCTACTGTAGAAACATGACGTTGCAACATGGCGGCCTCCGTGGAAGGGGACCCGCTCCCTCTGTAGATGTAAAGGGCTCATTATAAGGTAACAAAAACACAATGACTCTTATTTCCAGGTGATTATACACTAATGAAAACATACTAATGAATATTATATTCAGTTTCTGCCAATATTTCTGCCAAATGATCCCCCTAAAACTTACACACTGGTCCTTTAACCCAATTTGAGAATGCGATTTTAGTCAAATACCAGTGCCTTGTAATTGTAGATAACTGGACTCCACCATATGCCAAGAATTGACTTGACTCTGCTTTTTTGGAAGTCTTCTGCCCTGATGATTTGTGAGAGTAAACAACCCCGCGATCATTCATAGGGAAATTCTGCTTTTCTTCCTCATAATAAAGAGAGGTGGCCATTGTTAATGTGACTTGGGGGAAGCAAACAATTCCTCCTCTATTTATGAAGGAACAGTCTGCCTCTCACAAGACAACTACAGTAAGAGGAAATGAGCATAAAATTATCAGGTAATTTCCATTACGTTTTATTTCATGATCACTATCAATTTTTGTTATGAATGGGGCTGTATTAATCATTCAATAAGATATGTAAATTTTGACCATTACAGAATGTCAGGCCCTGTGTGTATTTCTTCAGCTGGATCATACTTTGCTTCATACATTATTATTTTGTAACTGACTTTAACCATTGCCCTTTGTAGATTTTACTGTAACAAAAGCTATTTATGTATTTATTACAACTAAGGATTCAGTTTGTCATGGTGCCCCATATTTTGTAGGCCTAACTTACTTTTTGGAGGAAGTCAATGCATTAATGGAGCCAGTGTGTTTCTAAAGTGTATCTCTTATGTATGACTTAGTGAAGCTCATTTTTATTAACAGTTATGGAATGAATTCCTTAAAGAGCTTTAGGCTGAATGGGCACCAGGAGTTTAAGACAGGGGATGTTTATGTTGTCAATCATCAAAGGCTGAGCAGTGATTAAGACTCATTTCAATCTTAATGAATGCAAATCGGCACATCTGCTATGGTGGGCTAGCTGTCCAGACTCTTCAATTAGCATGATTGATCAATTATCCTCCTGCTGGTGGCTCACTAGAAACAGAGGCTGTGGAACATGGTGGTGGTTGGGGGTGGGGGGTAGCAAGAGAGATGAAAGAGCATGAGAAAAAATGAACAAAAAACTATCCAAAACCTTCACTCATTGAATCACATTCTTTATTTGATTTGAATAATGGCACTTCATTTAACTCAAAAAGGGGGCTTTAGTTTTAACACACCTCTTAAATAGACAGTGATGAAGTATTACTGAAAAAATCTGTCAGTTTATCTTTGAACAGTAATTTTACTTTTTTGACAAAAATAATTATTTCCAAGTTGGTACCCAAAAGGGCAGGTTAGAGATCAGATCAGATCCCAAGATTAAAACTGTATTTCACCAACTACTGGTTGACTGGTTTCATTTTTTAGAAGGTTATGTGGTGCTGAATTTGTAATTACGTTTTTTGTTTTGTTTGCGTTCCCATTCTGATACATCAACTTTACATGAACAAAAACACAATTTGCATCTTGAAAATGTGTCTGAGTCTCTGAGCAGAATTTCTGATCAAATATTCCTTTGAGAAATGATCCTCAGCAATGCAAATATACTGTCAGTACTCTATATACTTTGATATATTAGATAGTGTGGTTTGTAGCTTGTTTGTGTCGGTTTTAACATGTTTTGAGCTAGAAACCTTGAATATCAAAGCACACTGGTACGACTACACCGAGTACCAGAGGCAGATTGTCTTGAGTGTACATTTATAATTGTGACACAAAAACATAACAGGATGGTCAAATGAGGCTCATGGCTGCTATCATGTTCTCACGGAGTATTAACTATGCTTTAGCTAATATACACTAGCTATCAAGGCAATATAATATATGTATATTTCGTGTTAAACTGTGCAACACACTGATAATAATGAGGAAAAATATAATTTAATATAAAAAAGGATTTGTCAAAATAGGCATGGTGTTTGCAGTCATTTATCATGTACGTTGCTGCTAACCAGGCTGTCATTGATCTCCATGCATTTCTGTGTGGAATGAACATCTTAACATGAACTTAACTTATGTCACATTAAGTTATGTTATTACTGCTTAGTAATCCACCACACACTTTTCCCACAACTACATTACCACAAAATGATGTAGCTAATAAAAGTAATTGTGTTTCCATAAAAATTAAGGAAAATTAATGGCTCCCTGTAAACTCGGTAAAACCTATTAAAAAATTCAAAGTCTCCCGCCACTCAAAAATGTGTTTTGCTTATTGTTCCTTCAGTCGGATCTTTTGGCTTCACTGTGCAGAATGATGTATGTGCAGAGTTTGACAGTAGAAGGCTGTTTTCACATTCATCTGCTGAAAGGAGACAGTTTCTCTGTGCTCACCTTAAATCTCAGTTGAAGGCGTGTGTGTACGGGTATGATTTGTCACATCATAACTAGTTTGGAGTCATTTGTGATCCAGTATGCAACTTACAGAAAGGTGATGTGGAAACTTGAAGCCTCCAGTGCACGTACACAGAGAATGGACTTTATAATGAAGTAGGAGACATCTTATTTCCAGCAATTAAAATGTTTTGAAATGAACATTATTTACATATTCATAGATTCTGAGTGAGAGGGAGATTTCATTTTAAGGATTATAATGAGGTCATGAACTTTTTTTAACCTTTATTTCAGGATTTTCTATATGAGACAAGCACTTAGTAAATTTGAGCTTGAGCAACTCAGCCACAATTATCTTCACAGATACAGAAAAAAGAAAAACAAAAATAAATCACAGGACTTCATCATTTCCAGTAAAATAAAATATTTATACACAGTGATAGAGGGCACACAGTTACTTGAGGTACTCTAGTACAGGGCTCCAAATTCTGACAAATATTCGAGTCTTGTTCTTATTAGAGAACCTTAACCTTTCTAAGTATAACGCATTCATCAACTTATCCACATATATGTTGGTGCATAGTCTGACTTCCACATAAGTAGAATAAGTTGTCTTGCTACAACCATACCAAATGAAATGGTCTGGTTTTCATACTTCCACACTTGTGGCACCTAAGACAACAGTGAACTATTTTTTTGTGGAAAAACATGGTAGGTTCAAATTATTATTCAAAGCAGTTTTTTTTATATATCTTAAGACATGTCTGGAGGGGATCTTTGAACATTACAGCAAGTTTAGAAAAATGGTTAACAGTCATGTGAAGTAGACGTAATTTATAGTAAATGGGCCAACACACAGATACGCTGATAGTAGCCTTCAAGTTACTTTTGCAAAAATTTTGGAAGTCTTTTTCTCCCCCATAAAATATTTCAACACATCTTAGAAAAGTGTGTGAGAAAAGTGTCTGGGAATGTTTGACTTGTTGGGAAAACAAGTAAACTAATACATCACTTATCATTTTCATGAAAGATTTAAAGTTTGTGCCCTGGTGGCCTTATGGTTAAGGCGCATATCACGCAACCATAATGTCCACGGTTTGACTCCACAATATTGGTTCGATATGTATAGGAATTCACTAGTATTATTGTTGTTGGTTTTGAGCTGTACCTGTAGTTTGGATAATTACCAATCTTTATTTTTTTTTTTTTGTCCTGGTTTTGTCCATGTGTTAAGACAATAGTATTTGTTTTGTCTCTGCAGCTGCCACATGCTTCTGAAGCTATTTTCTGATGTCTTTGTCTGTTTATTCTGAAGAAACTGACATCGCTGCTGCCAAAAAAAATCACTTCCTTTGCAGCAGAGTATTTTTCTCTGGAAAGACCAAGCGCACTAACTGTTCGAGGAGCCACCTTACTTTGTGGTAATGTCCAGGGGCAAAATCTAAACAAGTCTACTGCTCAGTGTGTCTGTACAGTATATTGAGAATAACAGTGTAAAAAGGTCTGTTTGTGAAGTTTAGAGAAGTATGTCTTTTGAGTTTAGTTTTTCTCTTCCTTCATCCTTCCTTCTCATCTACTTCTGAACTGCGGCTATAAATCAGCTGCACTGAACTGGTCTGCACTGTGCCGCTGTGTCTGGCTATCATCTTTGATATCCAATGAACACAGAAGAAGAGCTTCAAATGCTTACATCCATAAGGTTATGTTAAGTGAGCATTCATGTATTTCACAAAACGCTAAAATAGCCAGTTAAAACATTATTAAAGGAAAGGTTCACAGTTTTTTAAGTCTGTCTTAAAACAACAGTAAGGTGGCCATATGAACACTGAAATAGATTTTCCTCACTGTAATCATTCCTCCTGTTCATACTGCCTATCAAACAGTCACAGTTTCTCACATTCTATAATAGAAATATGTACAGACGGGTGACAGATTAAAGGAAAAACCTGAATAAATGAGTAGAGAAACATAATGAATGCAGATGCTTCCACACAGGTGCACTGCATGGTACAATTAAGCAATTAACATCCAATCATTCTCTGTTGGCATGTATAAAAATGCTGAGCAGGCCTAGTAGATTCTGATTTTGTATCAAGGTGGCAAGAGGAAAAGATCTCAGTGAATTTGAAAGAGGGTTCATTGTTGGGGCTCGGATGGCAGGAACTTCAGTCACAAAGACTGCTCAGCTGGCTCGTGTTTCAAGAGGAACAGTGACTAAAGTGACATCTGCATTTCGATCTACGGCAAAAACATCAGTAAATAAGGTCAGAAATTGTGGTTGACAGCACACATTTGATGACTGTGATGCTCGTGCATTAGTGCGATATGTAAGGGGAAACAGAAGAGCAACTCTTCCTCAGGTGGATGTCAATGCAGGATGTGATCAAACTGTGTCAGCAAGAGTAGTCTGTTGACAATTACAGAGAGGGATATTGTAGTAGGGTTGCAGTGCATAAACTCATTACAAAGATGAATGCATATTTGAGAGTTCAGTGATGCAAAACCCATATGCACTGGTCTACAGAGATGTGGAAAAAAAGTGATATGGTCAGATGAATCATCCCTCACCATATTCCCGACAAGTGGGCCAGTGCATGTGTGGCATAAACCAAGCGGTGCGTAGGCAGGGTTTAGCAGGTAAATGATGGCATCCTCAACTGGAGAGGCTTCAAGAGTGGCTTAGCCATGGGCTGGAGCTGCTCCAGGACAAGTCTCTCCAGGGTCTTCATGTGGGAAGTCAGTGCCACCAGTCTGTAGTCCTTGGAGCCAGTGGGACATGGCGTCTTGGCACAGGAATGAGACGGGACGTCTTCAACAGCACGGGGACCTTTTGAAGACTCAGGCTCATATCGAAGATATAGTGAAGTACTCCACATTGCTTGAGTGGAGTCTCATCAGCTGTCTTCTTACATGGTCATGTAGAGGTTATAGGCAGGGGAGGGGGAGGGTTGGAGTTGTCAGGTTGGAGAGGGCAGTTAAGTCTGGGAACCCTTTAATAGTCAGTATGAAAAGGAGGAATGATTATAGCAGAAAGAGAAAAAACTTATTTCAATGTTCATTTGGGCACCTGACTGTTGTTTCAAGACAGACTTGAAAAAATGTGAACCTGTCCTTTAATAACTTTTTTATTTTTTTTTTTGTAACATTATTATCAAGTTATTCATTTAACTCATTCACTTTGAGTTTCTGGTTAGTGGTTCAGGTCTCAAGAGAAACATGCTTTTGTGTTTTATTATTTTATTCTTTTTCGCCAAAAAATAGTCTCCTGCCATTTTAAGAGATGGAGCATAGCAAATTAATGAAACATTTTGTAACTATGGTAGATTACACTTGTGACAAATCATCATTCAAGTCAGAAATATCTGCAATTTCTTATTGTGTGACTTGTTATTCATTCTTTATGTATAATGTTTTAATCATTGGCAGTCTATTTACAAAGGCTTGGCACGGGAGAGCAGCAAGCTAAATGAAACAACAAAATATGAATTAAGATTAAAAAAATATTTTAATCAAATATCAGATTGGAAATATTTGATTTTTATTCAATTTGGACATGTAAATTTAAAAGAGAATGAAAAGTGAAAAGTGGTAAAACAAGCAGAAAGTTGGTCTGTTCTCCAATGTAAATGGTGACTTTCTCATGGTGAAGAACAAATCTAGGTCACCGAAAATATTTCAGTAATTACATACATATATATATATATATATATATATATATATAGATAGATAGATAGATAGATGGGTAGATTCAATGACTTCATTGTCAAGTCTCTGTAACACTTGACACTCCCAGTTCTTCAGCGGTATCTCTATACTTCAGTCTCCCATCTACCCCATTAGCATATTGCTATTCTCCTTTTTGATATTTCACCATTGAGCTCACAGCAGCAATGATGAGAAATCCCTTTTAAGCTAAATCAAATGTCACTTCTATTGGCATAGTCTTATTGGGTTGATGTTGATTTTTCAGCTTTCCAATATATATGAAATTTTCTGCCAGCCCATTTTTAATAATATGTGCACTTTTGGGCTCCCGTGATTTATTGGAGTGATATTAATATGATTTTCCATATTTTTATTTTGACTGTAGGCCACATACAGCACTGTAGATAAGTATGTTGATATTATGTTTTGGTACTTTAGTTTTTAAATTAATGGATAGGCAGGTTCTCTGTGATACTGTGTTGTAATGAGGAGGAGGTTGCATCCTCTCTGTGTTGCCACATGAATATGAAGCCTGTCAGTCTTCAATCTGTTGTCTCTGGAGAGGATGGTAAAGTAACAGCATGGACAAGCAGTAATTTGTGTTTCTGAAATTCTATTAGCACCTCTTCATTTGGTGCTCATGTAAACACACATTGTTGTGAAGATGAGCTACTTCCTATTTCCTGTGCGTGCACGGAATGTTTTGTAGACCTGAGCGGAGGCACTTAACCTTTGGGCCTGTATTTCAGGCCAGGTCCGCTGCAGAGTTAACCGGTGTTGCTCATCAAAACAAACATACTGGCTAGCAGCATCTGTTTTCAGAGTAGTTAAAAATGAATAAGAACTCACAAATGTGATAGTGAATACAAAAACAAAGAGACATATTGTCTGATAATTTTACTTACAGTTATTCAGTGGTACAGTAAGCCACTTTGAGTGAGTTTTAGAGTAAAGAAATAATAAATATGGAGATAAAGCCTAATGATGATATTGCTTGTTATATATTATGATATCTCTGATGGAGGAGTCTGGTGAGAGTTGTCTGAAAAGTCTTTTCAGCCTTGCCTCAGTGAGTGAAGCAGTATTAATGGTTCCGTTGCTAGCAACATGCTGGGTTTCAAAGTGCCCCTTTTTATAGGACAAGGACTTCTTTTCCTCTGGGCTTTTAGTGAAAAAGGGTCACCAGTCCTCTTTTGTAGTTTTCTGAGTGTAATGAAACAGTTGTAGTAATGTTCATATGAGAGTATCACAGACTGTTCTGTAATATGTGTCCTCTGCTCTGTAACAGATATACAGATAACTGTTACCTGGGGGCTGAGTAATGGCTTTTGATTTTAAACCAGAAAATTGAATGACTGGCTGAGTAGCTAAACTCCATTATAAAGTAGTGTTTTTCTGTGCATTTTAAACCCATCTTGTTTTACATCTAATTGTTTTGTTATGTTTCCGCTCTCCGGTGTGTGATGCTTGTTACCTAGTTACTGCTAAGAGATTTTTGCTTTTGGCACATGTCTTCATTGACGTCAGAGCTTCTTTTCCACCTTCACAACTACATTGCATATGTCTCATTTCAAATCGAGGGTCTCTTAGAGAGCATATAATGCAAGGACAAACAACAACAAAAGACCACAAGCCATGGTGCCTTATTCAGAACATTAGTTTCCAGTGACACTAATGAGTTAATACTCTAAGGTCTAAAACGAGATGTACTCTATCTCAGAATCTGGAACTAAAAACAGTTTATTCACCAAAGAGAAAAAGATGCAAAAGTTAAAGAATAAATTAGAAATGTTCTCTGTTTTAATGTTCTCTGTGGTTTTCATACACTTATTAAAAGATTTTGCACTTCTTTTTTTTTTTTTTATTTAAAGATGCGAAATATCTCACTTCTTCAGAGAGTTTCCTGGAACTAGTGGTTAGATGGAAGTTGTTATGTTTGTTTCACAAACTACTGACGGATTTATAGAGGATACTGCACTTGAATTTAAATATTTGGAGGTAGCTTTAACATTGTACGTAGAGTGAAAGCAACTAAACATGTCTTAAACAATTACATAATCTTCAGCACAACATGACTGCAGATAGAACGACAGGCATGAACTGTATCCAACTTTCATACATGACAGTTTTCTTCTACAGAAGTTAATGTTTTGTTTGTTCAACTTGGTGGACATAATTTCTCTCAGCACACATCTTGTCGCGAGACTGAACTTCCACAACAAATGGAGCAGAGTTTGACCTGGCTCTTTAAGTTTTACTTCTTTTTTTTTTTTTTAAATCTATTTTTCTCAAGAAGTCTGCTACTATGCTGCACGTCCAGGTACTTGAGTCAGTTCAGAGTAGAGAAAAAGTGGGCTTTTTCATCTTTGTGAGACAGCTCCACTTGTCTCACAGAAATGAAGATGTCTGACACGTCACTTGTCTCCCATTGTTTGTACTAACAGAAAAAGACAGTTTACAGTGAAGCTCTGAGGTTCAGTATTTTGTTTATAGTTTGCAAATTGATGTTGGCATTAATTTTATATTGACATTTACATAGATTAAACATGATTATTTTATGTTGTTACATGAAAATGCTTTTCTTTGTCTTGATATTTTAAGCTTTTGTGACCTAATTTAATACTCTCTTGTTTTTCTATGTGGTAATTGTTGCTGGTTGTTAATGTTTTACAAGGTAATGAGTGATTATTAGTACATTACCTTCTCTTGTAACAGAGTTGAGTAAGCCACTATTGTTTTAAATCACTGATCTGGCATGCTGGCATAACATTCTTTAACCTCTTTAATTCCTTCATTGACCCAGTATTTATTGAGATGTTACCCTTTTCAAATTGTACTTTCAATAATATTACAATTACCAGTAGATGGCAAAGAAACAAGGCAACAATGTGGTGAATTCAACTTCAAAGTTTGGAAGTTAACGTTTCATGCAACTATTCAAGCAAGAAATGTGTGCTTAGGTTTCATATATTTTATATCATAAGCCAATGGATGTGGCAGCATTGTAGGGCATAACATAAAATAACTTTCTGTGGTAACGGTATGTTGGATGGCATATTACAATGTGTCATATGTAGCTTCTCAAACTGACACCCAACCATATACCTGTCTGGTATGAGCCACATGAAATAGGTCAGACACTGAGCTGACCTAATTTGGTTTGATCTTGTCACAGAGCCACAGTGTTTCTAGTTGTGTTAAAGATCATTTGAACCACAAGCCATGAGTCCACCCCCTGTGTTCTTCAATGACCTTGCGGGCTGAACGGCTGAAATGAGACCTTGCTTTTCTGCGCAGTGGCTTCTGTGAGTTAGCTCGTGCAACAACCAGCTTGCCCTTGTGCCCCCCTCCTCCCACTGTGCGTGCTGTGTGGCCAACCCCTCCTGCCCAGGGGCGAGGACAGAGCAAAGCCTGCTGGGATGGGGGGTGGGGGGTGGGCTGGGGGTTAGCTGGCGTTGTGCCACCTTCCCCTGGCAGCTTGGCCTGACTGGGGGCAAAGAGGGAAGCTGCTGTGTCTCAGATTGATGAGGACAGGTCTGTGGTCTTGGTTTAGAGTGTTGCAGAACAGACGTCCTGCTGGCATACCCTGCCCTCTCTGCCGCACGCCCCCCAGTCCTCCATACTCGCCTTATCGGAACTCCTAATTGTCCTTATGAATATTTTAGAGGCGAGCAGGAATGGGAGTTCAGGGCTGGGGGTATGGTTTCAAGGGCCCTGACAGCTAATGATCCACTCAATGACCAGAGAGAGAGGGAGAGAGACAGAGAGACATAGTAAAATGCTCAGAAAGATTTTCAATAATCTGTATGTTAACGTTTTTGTCTGGATTGTAATTTCTTCTGATCAGTTTTTAATGTGTGCCACCTTTTCTGTCTGTGGAGTGGGAACAGAGTCTGTGTTCTCATTCTTTTTAATCTGTAGATAATGATGACATTGGTTTGCCTTTATCCTCAATTTGTAGTTTAATTCCCTCTCGTCTATGACTGAAAATATGTAGTCCGCTGATTGAGACTGTTCTCTCTGACTGTGGCAGCTAATAGCTTTGTCACATCAGTCATTCACCACAGTCTCAGAGCAGAAAGCTCTGAAGGGACTGCTGGCTGCACAGCAATTGCCTCTTATTCAGTAAAATGGGTGGGCTATATTTAATTGGCAATCTAATCAGTCAAATGCAGGTAATCATTTGCAGTATACAACACACAATAAGATGAGTTTGCTCCCATATGTATCACTTTTTTAGATTCAGCAAGCATGACTCACTTTGGATTAATGGGCCAGTCTGACTTTGGGCTCTGAGTCCATTGTGGTCTGTCCATTGTCATTGTAATGTCAGGTGGGATTGAATCTCACTATGTATATTGTTTTTCTAACAGCTGCAAGACAACAATATCAAAATAAAATGCAGACAGTTGAGTTGAGAGCTTGCCCCCTCCCACAGCTCTTCCTGTACATGAGTAACTAGACAATAGAATGAGCCAAAGGAAGGACATGAATCCAGCCTCATATCCTGATATCAGTCCACTCAGTAATGTGTAATGGTCATGAGATTAAACAAGATATGTCTGGGAATTACAGAGGTTCCTTATCTAATAGTCCAACTCACAATATGTGAAGGGAAACGAGAGAGAGAGAAAGGAAAGAAGAAGGCTTCCTACATTACAGTAACTAGTGCTGGGCCATGGCATACAGTGCCTGAAGAGGCACCAAAAGAGGCTTTTATTCCCCTCAAGTGAAGACTACAGCACCACAGGGGAAAGGGAACATGGTGGTAGTGAAAGTCTCTTAAGATGTTATATAAGAGCAGAAATATTCCTTAGCAGATAAAAGCCTTCCTATCAGCCGCCTCCCCATGCTGATTTCCTAGTGCGTTCACACTCAAAGAAGCCCTTTGATAAGCACATTAGATGGAACGGCCTGGACACAATGGTGATGTCATGAGGATTAGCACGCTACCTTGCTTAGTGTAGCAGCAGGCACAAGGGCTAATTCACAGCACTGCAGGGCGAGAGGCTGGGACACCCGACTGAAATGAGGTGAGGGGAGGTGGCTGCACAACAAGCAGTTAAATTATAGTTTCTATGTACTTTAGGCCGGAAGGCTGGAATAAACACAACATGCATTAAACATTCATGATGTCCTCCACTTTTGGAACATTTTGTGTAATTTCCTGCTGTATTGCCGTTACATTAGAAACTGTCTTGCTGTTGAGGGGGCCTGTAATCAGAGCTGTGGTGCACCAGTCATAGGTCAGGTGGTGCTCTGCCATTGGTGAAAGCTACTGTAAGTATAGCCTTTTGCCTGTGATTCTGGCACACTGGAGGATACTATAGAAACAGCCTCTTCATGCCTTCCTTTCAGCCATCTCCCCCACAATTTTGAAGTTCAGCTTTTATACCTAACCACTATCTTTCTCCTTTCACCCTGCCTTCTATTCACGTACAGTACTGTACAGTACATGAATAAGTTAAATGCAGAAAGCTCTCTTGACACGAGAGATGGAGAACATCAGAGTGAAATGGTTTTCCAAGACACACAGCAGAGTAAATTGCTTGGACCCATTTCACTGAAAGTACTTCTCAAGGAACAGGTGATGTAGGTGGCTTATGCAATGGTTTTAGATTTATTTTTATCCATGGAGTTGTGTTTGCTTCAGTTTTTTTTGTAATAAAGACGTGTATATGACGCAAAGTTGTAATATAGGATCCAAAAATTTACATAATGTAGGCATGTTCTAAAATGATGAAAAGTCTAAAAATGCTACCAAATATATATTGATTTTAACAATTCTTAAATTTTCGGTGTCAAGAATGATATTTCATAGAATTAACATTGATACTAAATCAAAGTGGTATGCAAGGTTGCCTTTCACTGTGCTATATCTTTCCGTACCAGACATACTGTATGCTGCAAACCTGGAGAGGCAATTACTGTGCTGAATGTTCCCCATGGTTACAGCTAGGTTAATAGTCAGGGTTCAGGTGGAGAAGACAGATAGATGTTTTCTTCAGGACAAGGAAGCTTCAAGGCCTTCTGCAATGGAAAATGTTTTTTAAAGAGAAGTTGAAGTATCACACAAGCAAACTCACAGACACACATGCATGAACACACGCATACACACATGGACAATAGTGCCCAGTTGGTTTGACGTCAGCCACTCACAGTCTCATTTTTATTTGAAGAGCCAAATTTCTGTCAATACAGGTTTGGACTGCTGTGAGAAAATAGCAGCTGGCCTTGTTCCCACTCATCTTTGTGAGCCTCTCAGGGCCTTGTGAATAGATTACACAAGTTCCCTTGTCTATACTCTCTACAGCCCCCCTCACACAACACACAGTCCATATCTTTCATCAGAAATGCTACTGAAAATCCCAACCTCAGCTGCATTCACATCCAGCCAACTTCACTTTCCAAAGAACAACCCCCACAGCTTGACCCAACATTTGAGAGGCATTTTTGAAACTGCTTTTAACAAACTATTCACGATGTAAAAAGAAGTTATCTTTTCTTTTGCATCCTGTTTGTGTAGTAGGTTTTCCCTTTTCTAGGTCAGAACACTGTAGTGTCTGGAGAAATCTGTAGCACTGTCATGTAAGAGCAAAGTTGATCTGAGGTCAGGTGGCCTTCAGGGCTCCATGTGGTCCCTTCTACGGCCATGTCTCTGCGCGGCTGCCTCTGATTGGCCGGCATGGGGAGCCAGGTCTTGACAGGTGTTTGGAAGAGAGACACCTGTTTGGCCATGTGCTGATTTAGTGATCCATTTACTGGGAGCTGTGGGCAGTGTCTGTGGGACACCCAAAACATGCCAAGTCATTTAACAAAGAATTACAGCCATGCTCTCCCAGGCCTTCAGTCTCTTATATGCATAAGAATGATACTGAGATGATTACCTCTTTCATTGTTTAACTAATGCACACCAACTGTTGTGTATACACAGCACCTCGCATCACAGCTTCAAAGTGTCTTTTTTAAGATAATATGTATTGTCATAATTCATGTTGGGTGCCACGGTGCAGATCTGAGTGCTGGCTGTCCTCGTCTTCTGCTATCTGGTTCCCGCTTACCCACTGTGCTGCTGCAGCCCCTCCCTAAATGGCTTGGGCCAGTGGGTGAGGCATACTGAAGGCTGGCCAGGCTTGTTGTGAAAGTAGAGCAGCCCTGCCCATCTCGCACAGCCGTGCCCGACCAGTCCAACCAACATACTCCCATAATGAGCAGGTTGGAACTTAAATTTGCAGGTTCAGATCAGATCTTTGGCTCACTGGTGGAGAAAGTGCATAGTTTAACCCCAGTAAACACAGGCCTTTCACGGCCTGAACTAAAGAGGGTTCGTTCAGTAAACAGGAAATGAACCAGCAAGGCGTTTTCTTAGAATGAGAAGAATGCCACTGCTCTGTACCACACCAAACTGTAATGCATCTGTGGTACAGTGCTGGCCATTCATTATCCAGAGGACCTCTCTCTCTCTCACTCTCCTCTGGGCATTGTGGACACTTACGTTTGAAGAGATGTGGGCGCTTCTCTGAACTTCCTTATTTCGGTATCGGCTATGCACAGCATCACATTTATATCTGTGCAATGTAGATTGACAGTTTTTGTGCCTTAAAATGTACTTCTCTCAAAAAATGTTATGAACGTAAAATCTAAGATAAAGTGAGGGATTTAGCATCTGGTTTTAATGATCAGTGATACTATGCAGGAGTCTCATAAAACCATGGCAGTTTTAGGAAATGTGACTTACACTGAGGTTGTGGTGAGCAGCTCTGGGTTAGCCACATTGTCTGCACAGACCTAAACGTACTGTCACACCGCTGTCAGAGGATGTAGCAGCTGTAGAAATACCCCCCCCCCCACATACACACACACCGAAGTCACACACTCTCACACCCAACACGACACCGATTCTTACACCTATAGTTTCTCTTTCTCTCTTTCTCTTTAGTAACACACACACACACACACGCACACACACACACACACACATTTTCCACTTTGTTGGGTGATGAAGACAAGAAACAGAGAGTAAGGTCTCATTAGTGTGTGTAGGTTCCTTTCCTCTGGCTCACACTCTGACCCCTACATCCACAGGAGTCAGTGACCTTCCTGTAGACACGAGGCCTTCGAGGCAGCCCACAGATAGAGAAGGGCGCTGCTGTGGACCTGCAGCAGCCTGATAGAGGAACCTTGAGAGCCACACATAAATCATGTTTTGATGTACACTGCCTTGATATCACAAGCTGTCACATGCTGTCAGCAAGTCTTGTTAACACAGCTATTCAGAGCCGTAATGAGGAGCAGAGAACAGCCTGTATGAAAGTGAGCAAAAGAGCACATTACTTGTTTAGTTACATGACTTTTTTGTGTGTGTGTTTTTTATAGTTAGAATAGGCTCTTTATAACACCACAACACACCACCCTATTTACTTATGAGCTCTTTGCTTTTACAATAATTGCACAATTTCATGCTCAAATAAGCATCTTTGACCACGTTGTTTGATAATCCATTTTATTCTCCACATGCATTAACTTTGATAAGATCCCACGAGTGACAACCATACTGAATTACAGACTGGGACACACAAAAAGTGCTCTGCCGTAGTATCTTCTTATGCAGGGGTTTCTCAGCAGGGTGGCTTATGATAACTGAAGTATAATAAAAAATGCAAACATACACACTTGCAGAAAAGGAGAAGGAAGAACAGAGCGGGACAACGGCAGGGTGGAGGATTGAGAAGGAGAGAGAAAGAGAGGAAAAGGGAGGAGGACAATATTTTGTTTCTCTGAACACTTCTGAAGGGTGAAAGGATATGGAGTGACATTTCAGTTTCCCTTTGGTACAGAGCCATGTATTGAACTACAGTTTAGCTTTGCATTGGTGTAACAGCTGCTAATGTTTTGCTGTTATAAGAAAAACAATGAAGGACATGCATACAATAATTGGTAAATGTTTGATTTTTATATATATATATATATATATATATATTGGCAGAAATGTATATATTAGGTAACAGCACAAAAACACAGCCACATCTTGTATACTGTTTCTGTTCAACTGTGCAATTTCATTTCAGAAATTGAGAAACAAAGGCCATAATGACTGTGCTAGTCCTGATCCTGATGACTGTTTTGGGCACAGCCCCCTCATGGACGACCATTTCGGCAAACTAAGCGAAGAGAGTGATTTAATGTACAAGCGCTGTGGTGTAAGTACTTTCTTTGTCCCCTGCTATTTTGTGTTGATTCCTGTCTTTATGTTGATGTTCACTACAGGCGCTAAACAAGAAAGAACACAGAGGTTGTGATAGCCCGGACCCCGATGCCTCATATGTCCTCACTCCTCACACAGAAGAAAAGTATAAAAAAATTAATGAGGAGTTTGATAATATGATGAGAAATCATAAAATCGTAAGTACTGTAAATGCAACGTTTTTGCTTGGCTTTGTGGCACAAAGGATTTTCACTCTTTTTTCATTTAACTTTTTCCTCTTTTTGTTACACCCCCAGAACCTCTGTCAACTTCTTTCAGAACTACTCTAGCTTAAGATTAATGCCCCCTCTTCTGGGTGTTCATTTGTTCCTTATGTTGATTTGTTCTGCAACTGATATTTTGGCACACCCTGATAAGATCACATTTCATTAACAGGTGAAATGTTGCATGCTTCTGCTGGAAAGATTACACCCTAGTATCATGGTCATGTTATCATAAATCCAACAGCAGTTGCTATTTAAACACATCAGGAGCTTACAGTAAATACTTACTCATGTAGTGTTTATCATAAAGATCTGCAGGTTCTGTGATTTAGGGGGTGGGTTTTTTTCACCTCATTGCGTAACAAAAATAAATTAACACAAAAGATTCATTTTCACAGTTCCTTGCTAATGTAATATGTAATGTAATTTCCCTCCTTTAAATCTTTCTATCACCTCTCTCTCAATGCATTCTAGCATTAAATATCTCCTTTTACTCCTGAACAGTTCCAGCAACACACTGTTCCCAGTGCACAATAACACTACACTATCATTTAGCATCTTCCCTCTCCTTCATCAAATACCACACTGGCTCGCCCACTAAAATACCACAAACCTTTTGTGATCTTATCATGCGTGACAATATTAGAATTGTGCAAGAACATAGTGCTTACTAAGCAGTAGTTTTCTCTATGTTCCTGACATGAAGAGCATCACTTTGCCATTAACAAACTAATGATAACACCCGACTGGCCCACTGGATAATGCTATGATGAAATGTTCTCACTGCCACCTGTCATTCTCACTTACGCTTTGCACAGTCAGCACTTTTTTAGGTAAATGCAAGTGAGTCACGATTTTCATAGCTGTGAATCCCCGCTACCCTTCTGCTGTGCTGAGAAACGCATCACACACTGGTGTTTCAAAAGGCAAAAAGTATGTATTTAGTGCTGACTGCTGCAATGCCAAAGTGATCACCTAAATGCATGTTTTTGGATTTTTGTTTCCTGTTTTTTTGTGTGCTACGGTAGCACTGAAGATTGTGTGTTTTCTATATGTATGATGTTAACCAGAATAAACTTTTTTTGAAGGTTGTATGGTGTCACTTGATAACCCTTAGATGTAGAGCAGAAATGTTTTTTAGAATATTATTTCATATAAATAAACTGCAGAGCTTTAAAACATTCAGTATTTTATATTTTGTTTCATTTTTACAGTTTTTTGTGTGACCTGCCTGATTATTTTGTGAATCTATTTTTTTTTTTAATTCAAGCTAACCTTCAAGGGTAGCTCTCTGTTAATGATACCATGACAACCACTGACCCATCATCATCAGGCTTTGGATTCTGTGTGCATTTGTGTGTAAATATCTGTGTGTGTTTGTCTCCCTCTTGCAGCCTACAGCATTGCCTCAGCAGAACTTCTCAATGCATGTGGCAGTGCCTGTATCCAATCCTAATGCCATGTACCAGCCAGGAGGGACTCTGGGCAGCCAGGCCCTGGCAGCAGCCACAGCCTCTCTGAGTGACAGTGGGATGCTATCCCCTCCACAGGCCTCCCTGCACAGGAATGTGGGCTCTAGTGGAGGCCCCCAGAGGCCCACCAGTGCAGGCAGTGCAGGTTAGTGGACAACAAACCCACTTAGTTGGTCAATGTGTCAGTCGGAGGGTGATCCAGACCACTCGCAACAGATGATCTAGTTGATTAAAGCCCTCATAGTGTTGTCTGCCATAGTGTCCACATATAGTGGAATAGTTTGATATTTTGGTAAACATGCTCATTAACTTTTAAATAAAGTAAGCTGAGAATATTGATACCACTCTCATGTCTGTACATTCAGTAATAAGTATAGCTCTGCCAAGAGGTAATTAGCCTAACTTAGCATATAGCCTAGAAGCAGGGGGAAACATTTACAATAGCCTGGCTCCTTCCAATGCTCAAAAACACAACTAATAACTTCTCTAAAACTCACTAATTAGCTTTTATCTTGTTATCTTAAAGAGCATTTCATCCTATACTATAACTATTTTAAAAACGTTTTTAACGACAGTTTATCTGTATGCCCAGCACTTCTCTCAGCGTCTATGCTGATTGCCTGGCAACTTCACTGTGATAACAAAACTACAGTTACTTCACCCAGCCAAGAAACAGTTATAGGACGTAATATGCATAATATGTGCACATGATATCAAAGGTAACTTTAAGGTAACTTTTTGCGTTGTTTATAATGCATACAATGTATTTTACCCTTTTTTTAAAAATGTAAATGGCCTGAGAAGAAGCAGTCATGTCATACTAAACCCTTATATTTGTGGTATTTGTGTGATATATATTTTTTTCACACCCTTTGAAAGGTTCATCACGCCTTGTACTGTAGCATTGTGGAAAAATGATGTCAGTCTACGCTAGTACTTGTATGACTCGTCTGACTCAGTCAGTCCAGATGGCTTTTGCAAGATTCAGCTACACTGCATATGATAGAAGTACATGCAAAAAGGTGTGAAATGTCTCATGATTCGAATTTAACCACATATCAGAACTGGCTGACACCTTCTCATTTCCAGGGGATTTACTTAATAGTTGTTGTCACGATAATATCTCATTCTTGATCGTTCGCGGCAACATCTTAATTGTTTATGGACATATTTCAAAAGATGTTAGCAAAGATTTTAACTTCCTGGCTCATGTGGCATAGTAGCTCTGCCTGTTTTGATTTAAGTATAAGTCTTGAAAGTGTTGAAAGCCTCTGCTCGGTGGAGTGTTCATACAACAGTCAGGGGAGGCTCTGGTTGATGCTTGATTTTCAAGAGACTGTTTGTTGCAGATGCATGCTCATAGTGGAGCGCTGCACTCACCATCTTAAACCTTATAAACAAACACCATGCTGAACGTAGCTTGATGTTGCTCTCTTTAATCACATTTTGAAAATTTCCCCACCATGAGGACACCGGCGGGGAAACATGCCTCCCTTTTATGTGCTCTGAAGATAGATCTACATGACATTTTCATGTTTGGTCTGGCATCTCCATCACATGCTCTGCTAGTTCGCAGAAGGATGCAGATGGTTAATCATATCACTCTGTGCATCTCATTAGGTGGCATTCTGGATACCACAGACCTTTCAGTGCCAAGTGGTGTGGGCTGCAGCCCAGCGGGTAAGTCCTCCCGGAGAGATTCATTAGCTCTCTGTAGCTCTGCCCAATAGGCCTCCTGCTTAGCACGCGAGCTGGATAGTTGCGTATCCATCTGTGATTGGTTCAAGACAGTTGTCACTATCATTTACTGATAGTGCCTTTGCCTGACTATATTTTTGCTGCATGCTAAGGGGATACATCTGTGTACTTCCTCTCAACAGAGGAAATGTATGATATGCTTGTTAAATGCATGCATGAGAGATGGGAAGTGGCTCAGCAGCATTCAGACAGTGTGGTGTTTGTGCTTGAAAAGGGTAACTAGGCAAGGCAATTAGCTGTCCAACTGACTTTGGCAGGTAAATAAACGCAGCGTTTCCTTTAAACTTGTCACCTCTATGCAGCCCTCCCTCCTCCTGTTTCCTTCCCTCTATTGACAGGTGCATCTGTTTTCCCCCCACTACCCTGGCAGCCCTTATAAGGCTGGAGAGGGTCTGTAAGATGCCTAGACCAGCATAACCCTGTAGGTATTCGGGCCATGACATCCCACTAAGTCCTCAGTACACAATGACCGGACAGCCTGTCATGGCTGCAATGTGCCGTTTGAGAGGCGGAGGCAGGTGGAGTTTAACTCTTTAACTCCTTGTTGCTTAGCTTATGTACTCCATATAGTATTTCTGACTAAATGCAGAATGTTGTTACCAAATGGTACAGTATTTAATGCCCATAGTTTGTGGAAGACCACAAGAATGAGATATTTTGTTAGGTATTGATTAGATAGCAGAAGACCGACTTCGTCTATTTGCAGTTAGCATTTTGAGGAGAGTACAGGGTAAGTTTTAAGTTTGGGGTGTGGTCCCGGGTCGGGGCAGAGTTAGGATCTTCTGCCAGTGGGCGTCAGCGTTTGGCACAGTATGAGTATGCTGCAGCTGTTGTTTGTACCAAGTGTGTAGAACAGCAGAGACTACAGGGAGGAGAAACCTCTCCAGCCCTGCTGTCAGATGACCATTCCTGACATAGCTCTGATTTTTCACAAGTTGCAGCTATGACCACAGCAGAAGCCTTTCAACGTTGCCAGATGGAAGATGTGTCGTGTGATATCTTCTCTCCTGTTCGATGGTGTCACTGCAGAGCAAAGATTACAAGCATGTACAGCAGGGTTCGGTGAAATACTTACCACTTTTTTAAACATAACACAAATAGAAAAGGTCTTATTTTCCACACAACTTCCGGCTCCCTGTGAAGAGCGCTGGGCAGCTGTTTTCATTGTGGGATCTGGAGGAGTTATTATTTACTTAGTGAATTGTGAAATTGCCTGATTTGCAAGTTCTCGTATGTCTTTGTCACCGTGAACATCATCAGAGATATTTTTGAAGCAAACAAATTTCAGTTGTTCTTTCTGAAATAAGTCATCTGTAGTTGTTCTTGTCTAGTCTTTGGTTCAGATAAACCAGTCTCATTTTACACTGTTACTCCTGTGTGCGATCCTATAATAGATCTTTTCTCTCAACAACTCACGCAATTACACCTAATTACAAGCTTTGGTTGTTGACTGGTGAGCATTAAGAATTGAAAGTTGTGGTGAACAAGGAGGATTTAAGAGAATGCTCTCTGTTATACAATATATCTGCAAGCTATACACATCCCGTCATTAATATTGGGGCATTGCAAGCTTTTGAAACACAATTACAGAGCATGTTTGTATGTTCAGCACATCACATCTGGTAATGGAATAAATCATCATGTACTTAAGTCCGTTTTGGTGCAAATTTGATGTCAGAAAGTTATTTTTTATTGTAGTTTTGTGCTTGGTTAATTAAATGTAAAATATGTATTCAAAATTGAGGGATGATGATGAATTGTACCCCAGCTGTAAAAAAACAAACAAAAAAAAACAACAATGTGAACTGTCAACTACAGTTGTAAGGAAAAGAGTGAAGGGCACGAACAATTATTTACCTGGTAGCCATCTGTCTTTTGTCTAAACAAATCACCCTCTGCACATCCTGTCTGGTCTTTTTTTTCTGAGACACAACAATAGGACTGTGCATGGCATCTATTATTAGAAAATTGTTCTCTTTTTGGAGGCACTTGATTTATATCTATTATTTGTTCTCATTCATCAAGACATTTCGCTTTTGCCTGAACCTGACGCACGTGGGATGTTGGGCACAATAAGTCACTGTGTGTGTTTTTTTTTCCATTTACTTTACTTCAAATGAAACAGAATGTTTCATTTGTAAACACAAGCCCTTACGTAATGCCCCTTCCCACACAGTGTTAATAATTCAGGACAATGAACAGAAACCAAACTGCTTTCAACATGCACAGGTTTCAGTCAGAGAAGATCCATTGGCAAAACCAATGTTACAAAAATCTGTACTGTGTATGAAATGAGGGCAAACATCACGAAAGCCCATTGAAATGCCCCTGCTGAAAGGCTAGGTCTCAACTTGTGGCTGTTATCTCGGTCTAAGTATGTGTTCAAACATGTGTTTCCATCCTGGCAATTATTTGAGAGAAATGTGGGATTTACTCATCATCAAACATCTGAAGTCGTAATCAGAGGCACATTCCACAGATATGCAAGTCAGGTGGGTTAATCCGAGGCTAAATTAGCCCATGAATACAGCAGTGAGTGTCTGTCTGTCTCTGCCCTGTGATGACCTGGCAGTGTGTCCAGGGTGTCACACTGCCTCCTGCCCAAAATATATTGGTATCAACTCCAGTCCACTGTAAATAAAGTGGACAAAGAAAATGACTGAGATGTCACTAGATACAATACAGTGCAAAGGAGGTCTAGTAATGTCTAGATTTAGAGATTTTTTTAAAGTCCTCAAAAAAAAAAAGTTAAAATGTTACAGTGATCAGAGTAACTGTGCATACCACATAACCGCAACATCCCTGGTTCGATTCAATACCAGCCAGGGAACCTTGTTGCATGTCATACCCATCCCTCTGACCTTATTTCCTGTCTGCCTCTTCACTAATCACAGTCAAATAAAGGCAAAAAAAAAACTTAAAAAAAAAGTTACAATAAGCTCATTAAAGAACCATGAACAATGGAAGTAGGATATTGATGCAGGTGTATTTCACTGACTAGCTAATTTGCCAGAAAGAAATGTAGTAGTCCTTTTCAAAGTACACATTTTCACGTCATTGTACAAAAAGGTACAGTATATATATACACACACACACACACACACACACACACACACACAAGTTAAGACCTAGTCACTCCCTAACCATTGGGAGCAACTGGTGTTCAGTGTCTTGCTCAAGGACATGTCAACGTGTGGAAAAGAGAAGCCAGGGATTGAACTGCCGACCCTAAAATAAGTTGACAACCTGCTCTACTAGCAGGTGTGTACAAAATCTTGTACAAAATTTTGTAAATGAACAAATTACAGTTATGCAACATGACGCCTGTCAGTGATGACGCAAAATGACAATTTGTAAGTGTCCTAAATCTTAATTTACTTTCCCACCATTGAGTTAACTACTACTAGGTGTCTATTATATAGGGAGTAGCAAGTGAATGAATGAGGGAGTAATTTTCAACACAGTCAAAAATGTCTGTTGTGAATAAGGCCTTTATCCTGCTTTTCCCAACAATAGCTTTATGGTTAAGAATCTCTTTCAAAGTAGAATATCACAGCTCACTGATTGTAATCAGATATCTCCTCGCATGCCATATTACCGCACTGCAAATCATTCCTTTACATGAAATTCTATTTACATGAACATCTCATTCCCACTGAATGACATCTTCTCTGCTTTTAATCAGGTTTGCTATTTTTAGGGCCTTGGACATTTACTTTGCTAATTCTGTAAACACTGTTTTCTCACAGCAGCCAAGTCTTGTATGATCAAAGCCAGAGCTGACGGCGATAGCTGCTTGTATATACTGTTGATTCAGCTGTGAGATACTATTGTGGGCTTCATAACTGTTTATTTGACCATCAATTGTTGGTGTCCTTATCTGTAGTCAGAGGGGCTATTGTTCCATTATGTTCCTACGCAAGAGCCTACTCGTTGTGCACACACTTTGTGTTTCACTGGGATACACTGAACACAATGGAGAAGTCAGCGACTTGTTGAAGTGTTACTGATCTGTTGATGCAGTGCTAGATACCATTTATTCTTTCTTCCCTTCGTTTTTAGGATTTCAACATGTTTTTCATTTTGAGTATAAAGTATATTGTAAAAGTATAGTTTTTACTCATATAAAGTAATTTCAATTTAAAATTGAAGAGCACTTGAAATATCACTTTTGTTTGTTTGCTTTATTTCATAACAATTCACTGTTCCATTTTTATTAGATTTGATTTGTTTGGAATTTGCAGAATCCCTCTGCAGACCTTGTTCAGATGAGTCATACAGTATCTTGCTGTTGAAAATAAATGTACTGTAGGTTGACAAAACCAGGAAGATTTTTTATCTTTTTGTGAAACCATCATTGAAAAGGTGCAGTTTGCAGTGCTCTAACAATTTAAAGGGTTAATGTTTGACATTGTAGCGCTTCAGAATGATTGGTTTTAATTGGCAAACTACCAAGAATGAAATATTACAGTATATTATACAACACAGTATCTGAAAACAGTACAATAAATCTATAAAGTTGTTTACAATGGTTAGTTTATAGCACTTATATATACACTGTGAAAAGTATTTCTCAAAGAGAACTACTTGTTGAATATCAATAATCTGTCCACACCCACTGATAATACTTGTCCTTTACATGGGATAGCTGTCCAGTGATGTAGTGGGAGTGGGGGAGTGGGCACTTTTAGAAGAAAGGAAGTGACTAGTGACCATGAAGGGAGGATCTAGCACTTTGCTGTCTAGCACTGTTTGTGTTCACAGTTTAAAAACAACACGTAGAAATTTTTTATTGTTTTTATTCAACTCTAATGGCTTCAGCTATTTCTTTTAAGCAGTCACAGTACATTTGACAGTGAACTGCTCCTCATCCCAAGATGCAAAGAACTGACTTTGATGTAATCATTCACAATAAAAATAAAAGGCTCATCAATTTTGAAATGGACATTTTATTTTTGTAAATGTGCAGGATAATTATCCAAGTCTATTAAAACTTCCCAGAGGGTTGGAAACACTTAGCGCTGCATGCTGCAGCAAGCTGGAAAACAACACAGTGCGAGAGGTTTGCTTGATGACTGGAAGTGTTGTCAGTCACGGTCCATGGTTTGATGATGTGTTTCTGTCGCTGTGTACCTCTGCAGGGAACGGTTTTGTTAACCCCAGGGGCTCTCCGGGCCTCCTCAGCACACCCAGCGGCAATGGCCTGGGTAAAGTCATGCCCACCAAGTCTCCACCACCCCCTGGAGGGAACATGGGAATGGGAGGCCGCAAGCCAGACCTAAGGGTTGTTATCCCTCCATCTAGCAAAGGGATGATGCCCCCACTGGTGAGTACAGAACACACCACTGCACACAAGTATCACTAGCTGAAGTACCCTCAAATATCTCTGCTGCAGGGCAGAGTGGAGCATTGTTTAGTGTCTTATTCAGACTTTCTTTGCAGAATGTTTTGTAGGACTTTGCCTACACACGTTTTTGATGTTATCACATCAGTGTAGCATGCCATGCTAGTGAGGTTGTCACCTCACCAAGAACTGTATTTTTCTACAAAGTGCGACTCACTTACAGTAGGCAGGCGAAATCTGTGCCTCTTGTGCCACGCTCTTCTCACACCCATTAAAATGTGGACGGAGCAAAGAATCTGCAGCCCAGGTGTCATAACTCTCACTCAATTATTCACATTTAAATGAGAGGCTTTCTCTAATTATAATAATGAAGGTGCACAGCACGCTGACCACAGTGAACACCTGGGGCTACGCTAGACTCTTCCGTTCATAAATCAGCATTCAAAAATAATGTAAGTGGGGGATTTTCAATAGGCCAATAAATTTACTATCTGCTGTTGACAGCAGCAGGAGCCACTCCAGGAAAATGATTGTGTTTGGTAAATACACTTTGGGTTACTGTGGGTGCTTCTCTTTTCCAAGCCTCAACTAGCATGGAGCAGTGTTCAAACAACTGTGTGGTGCGATGTTGGCATGTGGAATCATTAGAGCAGGACCGGTTGTGTTGTAAGAGGTCTGAAACAGGTTAGGCAGAGAGGGAGGTGGGTTCAGTTCTCCTCTGAGCCATGAAGTATTTTAGACTGGTACAGGCTGTAGAGGGTGCTGGCTGTAGCAGGTCTGCAGACAGCCTGTCATTAGGCCATAATGGTATTAAATTAATCACATCTCAGTGTGACAGAGTGTAGATGAAGACTTAATCAGGGGCCCAGGGTGTGAGCCAGATAATATCTTGTCGCCCTTGTCGTGTCTTCCTGCAGCTATTGATTGAGTGTGGGTATTAAGACAGCCCTGGCCTGGTCGCAGTATGTCCCACAGCACAGAAAAAGATAGAAGATGGGCTTTTGGTTCTAGCACAGTACATGACAAGAACAAGATTGATTCAAAATGTAGAGTACCATGCAGTCACTGTAGGTAGAAAGAATTATAGAAATATTATCTGTAATTTCTTATGATTATGGGTTGATTATGGTGTCGCATTCAGAATCAGACGAGTGTTAGCCTTACTCTACTTTTTGTTCCTGACTTCACTGGCTTTTTCAAGATTTTACTTCTTCTTCGTTTACTGGTTAAAAACTTTGTAGCCCAACAAACTACTGCTTCAGAACTCATCATTCACGCATGGTTGGAGAATTGTGGCAACATATTGAAGTTAATCTGGTGCTTATGCTTTGGACAAAATGGTTCATGAGTATCACAACAGACATAAAATGAGTGGGTTTTTACAACGACTGCAGCAGTCATCCACACTTTTATATTCCTTGTTGTGCCTTTTAAAGTCTAGACAGGTGGAACTATTTTCCAGAGCGATTTATAGTCGCTCTGCTTCTTTTCTGTAACTCTGCCTCTCTTCTTTTCTTCTGTTGAGGGCAGTCGGAGGAGGAGGAAATGGATTTGGTGAGTTGTGACAAATGCCTGGGCAAATGGCTGAAATGTGAACATGCTTCCGGTAATCACACATGCTAGACTAAAGGCAGTGCTGAAACCGGAGATTGGCTCTCAGAACTGCCAAGAATAATAAATTCTAAAAAACGTTTTGTCACTGCATGTTTTGGGTTTGGCCTGTGAAAATTGCCTCAGCCTGTTAAATTGGCTCCATTCCCTACACGTCAATGTTGGTCATATACCACAAGGAGTTTGTCTGTAAGCGTGTGTTTGAGTGTGTGAAAGAGAAAAAGATAGTCAGTGCTTTAACTATTATAATTATTGTAGTCACAGTCTAAAAAGTTTTACAGTTAAAAGACTGTTCAGTACAAAATATAAATAATTTATACTTTTTCTAAGGAAGAGAAGATTACATCATCTTAAATGATGTCATTCTGTGAAATACTCGGGTTTGGTGAAGTCATCTGGCTGGAGAGTGTTGGAACAATGCAAGGAAGCCATCAACTAGATCATGATGCCATGCTGCTTCAAACGTAACCACTGGCAGCTGCACATATGTTTGTTACATTATATACTGAGGATTTGTTTTAGTATTGTTCTAAGCTACGTCTGCATTTGATTAGTGTAGTTGGAGTGTGTGTTTTTCTAGCTCGCAACTTACTTCGCTGCATGACCACACCGTGTTGTGTAGGTGTGGACTGCATGACAGTCACTGCACTATAAACCGCTAGAGATTGACGTCACTCTGCGAAATGTGTAATTGATGTTATCCCTTTGTACCCTCTCAGTTATGAGTTGTTTAGTTGATCACTAGACTCACTTGGTTTGACTCACTCTGAATGTTTGCATTAGAAGCACTAGCAGCCTTGTTCTTTATTGTGGTGCACTATCCCTTTAATAATATCACTTTTCAAGTCTAACGAAGTTAAACTCTGTAATAAAAAATAGATTCAGTAAACTAATAAATCCTTTGTGCCTCAAGTTGCATGTTAAAGACTACATCTGTTGTCCACTTTAGATTGATGGAATGGATGAAATATTTATTGTAAATACTAAAATCCACCTAACTTTTTATAGGTACATGGTAATCATTTTGGTGCAGGGTAAATTCACAAGTATAGTTGCAGTTTTCTGTATACAAACACATATGTATACACATTTTAGTGGATTGTATTTCTGAATACATTCATAGAATTCCCATATGAAACCACAAAATCACTTATTTGATATTTTATGCTTTGTTTTTATCATCTATTTTGGCATCTTTGTCAAAACAGATTTTAATATGGTAAACAACATAAACAGAAAGACCAGAATATTGACTGCCATGAAACTACACCACCACCTTGTGGTAACTTTTATTATAACACATTCATCCCTGGTGGTAGTGAATTCCCATATGAAACCACAAAATCACTTATTTGATATTTTGTGCTTTGTTTTTATCATCTATTTTGGCATCCTTGTCAAAACAGATTTTAATATGGTAAACAACATAAACAGAAAAACCAGAATATTGACTGCCATGAAACTACACCACCACCTTGTGCTAACACTTATTATAACACATTCATCCCTGATTACCTCAATATGTACACTAAATACCATCTGAAAGAAATTGCAGGCTTTGGAATAAATGCCATAAATGATAAGAAAACACACATTGTTTGGTATTATTGTGTGGTGTTTTTTGAATGCTGTATTTTGGACTTATGAATTTTTTATTGTTTTTTGTGTTTTGCAGAACACCCAGAGGATAAGCAGCTCCCAGTCCACCCAGCCGCTGGCCACTCCAGTAGTGTCTGTCACCACCCCCAGCTTACCCCCACAGGGCCTGGCCTACTCAGGCATGCCCACCTCCTACAACCCTGCTGGTGAGTCTGGCCTCTCTCTCCCCTCAGAGTGAAAACAACGGTCTCAGCCGTGATTGTTTGTACTACACACTGGTGGTTCCTGCTCCTTTCTCAGTGGCACACAGTGTTGTAAATGAAACGTTAGTGAGTTCTCACTGTGTGTGGCTGCTTTTGTTTTTACAGAGTACTCCCTGAATAGTGCAGAGATCACCTCCCTACAGGGCTTCGGCTCTCCTGGGCTCTCACTGGGATCCATGTCGGCATGGCAACAGCATCAACTGGGCCAGGCAGCTCTTAATTCTTTGGTGTGAGTAACACCCTTCCAAACAAAGGCACACTCTCCAGACGCCCTCACATAAAAGCAACACCCACTGTGCTCTGTGATATCATGCTGAATCACACATCTACATATTCCTGGATTTTCGCATTGCTGCATCTCACTTTTGTTGTCTCCTTTTTGAACTGAACACAATATATTCTGCTTATCTTTTCGACAGTGGTGGAGGTCACCTACCTCAGGGCTCCAACCTCTCCATCAGCACCAGCCAGAGCATAAACATCAAGTCCGAGCCCATCTCGCCGCCACGGGAGCGTGTCACCCCCTCTGGCTTCCCCCCTCAGCAGCCGCAGCAAGGCTCCAGCCGACAGGAAGTTCTGGGACGTTCACCTGCTGACAGCCTCAGCTCCTCCTGTAGCTCTTATGATGGCAGCGATCGTGAGGACCACCGGCCAGACTTCCACTCCCCGCTGGGGCTGGGCAGACCTCCGGCTGGATCTGAGGACAGGGAGAGCCCCTCAGTCAAGCGCCTGCGCATGGACACATGGGTGACATAAAGAGCCCCGGTCGAGCCTCCAGTCACCAGCCAGTCAGAGAGAGGGAGGGGTTAGACATGGAGATAAAAGAAAGAGCAAGGGTCCTTAGAGCTATCATTATGATACTATTATTCAACTCCAGTTCAATTTGTAAGACTGAGTGGAAAATGTAACAAAGAAGTGTCAGGACATATCTAAAGTAAATTCTCAAACTGATACAGTAAGATAAAACAAATGTCACTTAGCTGGGCTGAATTATATGCACAAGCAGGTGGTATCAGGTACTTGGTGCAATTCAGATGACGTTTGCAGAAGAAAGATGTTCAAAGAAAATTGTTAAACAATAGGCGGTAGATTATTGTAGTCACTGGTCTAGTCAGACACTTACATGTAGTTGCTGTTTTGCTGTTGTGCTCGCAAGTTGCAAACAATCAGAGAAAGTTGTGTTGCTTTCAGGCTGAGGACCCTTACATATGATGTTCACTGCAAGAACTATCTTTTAAAGTCATGCTGTAACCATACAAGACCTTTATCTCAAGTGGCCTCTAATTTATTGATTCAGTCAATCAGGAGATACAGAGAACATGGAGTTAATTAATACTATATAGGAAATTGGATCATACAGTAAACATCTGCAACAGTTGAGACTACTTATTGAGTACATGAAAAATTACTGTTGGAGGTAAAAACACCATAGCAACAGAATATATTGCAATAATGACATACTATTCATTTTATAATTTAAAAGAGTAGGATATATAAATGTGCAATTAAGATAATGCGAAAATGTCCAGTTGAACTGGTGAGAAAATCAACATGTTCACATTTGTGTAACAGTTCATCAGTAATATAAGCCAAAGCTGTTCTTTTGTGTTGTTTTGTACAGTTGCTATGGTTTCCTCAAAAATTCACTCAAATGCACCATTTTTGTCATAGTTTTATTTTCTATTGTGCTTTATTTCAAACAGTGTAAAGTCATATAAACCAGATCTTGAATCAATATCGAAAGCCATGAACATTTGCTGTTCTGTTTGTACAATTGAAAATTTGAGCCAAACATTTTCTTCTGTTGTGTAAATAGCGACTTTAATATATATCACCGGGGTGTGAGTACATACTGAATGTACTGTATGATCACCATTTTCAAGAAAAGTATATTTTTGTGGATTACAGCCAAGTTTACAAGTGTAGACCCTTAAAAAGTAGATCATTCACTGGTCAATATTTGCTATTTTGTTAATGTTACTGTAATCTCTCCTAAATTGAATTATCAACAAAACCTTCCATATGTTTTAGTTCCAGGTGGTCAATCTGTTTTTTCTCTCTTTATTAGTGGTGACTGTTTGTTCTTAAGACAATGTTATAACAATGCTGTGAGGTTGAAGTTCCACTATTTTCATATTTGTGAAGGATGATCACAAGGCTAGGGGAAATAGGGTTTCTTCCCTCCTATTGTGTTAGCTTGTGTTAGTTGTATACCAGCAGCTGCTGAATACACTGCCAACATTCAAATCCAAGGTCCTAACCCCACATTGAAGAATAATCTATTGTTATTGCATGTAACTCAACTGAAAAACATGCCATCTCTCAAGCCATTTCCACTATCCTGTTTTTGGTTCATGGAATTTAAGCAGAAGACATAAACATGGCCACTGACCTTCTCACAAAACTGATCATGCCTGTGCCCATAGGTGGTTGTAAATATTGCAGTCTACTTGAAATGTCAGTCATAATTATGTACAAAAGTACTCATGTGTTTCCTTAATTGGCTCCAGAAATTGTATCTCATATCCATGCCCTATTACTAGTAAGAATAATGTATGCCTAGGAACCTTAGGAGCCAGAAAAGTCAAAATCTGAAGGCATTGAAGTCATTTATATGGAAAGTGTTGCGATGTAAGGCTGATGCTTGTGTTATCACATCACGCGAAGACAGAAGGGGAAAGGGGGGCTGTGACTTGTTTTCTTCTCCATCGTCACAGAAGCAAATAATTCAGCAGCTAATTCATAAAAACAACAACGCAATGGCATCGACTTCAATCTCACTGCTGGATTGCACACATTTGTATGAGAAGTTTGCTGTACGAGGGGGGGTATCACTCTGCATTCACCGTGACATATCTTGTGTGTTTCTGAGGTTTCCTCCCCATCATCAGCTCCATTGTAGTTTTCAGTATACGCCCGTAATGATCTATGCAGTTTTTACCCCAATTCACCTGACTAGTACAGACTATGATGTCATATTCAGTCCACAAAGCATTAGGAGGAAGAGCATCTGAGGGTAGACTGTTAGCCTCTTATTCTTAAGTGCCACAGCTGGATTTTTGCTGGATTACAAGTCACAATACAATACATTTTATTGAATGATTAATTTGGATACCCAGGGGCAATCTCCTCATGTTCATATACATTGGTAGACATGCTTAACATAATGTATAGTAATCCATAATGTAATAATATTTAACACAGCAGGTGAAAATAGCAATAACAAATGACTACAACAAAAATTGTCTGCCTGCCTTGGCAGCATCACCTCATAGTTGAGCACATACTTTAGCACTTGATGACATATCAGGGAATTTTGTAGTTTCTCTTATCTATATGCACAGTTAGGAAATGCCTTATCCCAAAGAAAAAAATGCACCACTTTTCTTTTACTTTCTTTCAGTTTAAAAACAACAACAACAACAATGCAGATACCACTCAAACTTGACCAGACCTGCCTCTTCTACTCAGAAAAGACTCACACAAGAACATGCATGGTGAATGCACTGTGATACACTTTGCTCTTTTGGTCTATGTCCAAATTGTGCACAACTGATGAATGTGAAAGGAAAGGGTAATCAATGAACCTTTGTAGAGAACTTTCTTCACTTTGCTGTGCAAGAGTACACTGCTTTGCTTCATGGCTTTTATAAACAGAACTATGTGTTTGGTAAGTGTTTGTAGTTTATAGTTCACTTAACTAAAGAAGCTGTTTTCGGTTTGAATGCTCAGACCGTTTGGCGGCACAAGCTGGACTTTGTTGCCAATAATGAAATTATTTGTTTCAAAATCAAAAGAGATTTTAAGTTAATCTACATTTTATTTCCCTTGAATGTGTTATTTTATTTTCATCATACAAATAAATATTCAAGTGAACTTTTTATTAAACAATTAAGATACTATGCTAGATATTGTTGTACAAAATTTGTATTCTTCACAAAAGTACAAATATTGGCTTTTAATGTGTAATTTAGGTTATCTCTCTTATTCTGTATAAAATGAAGTAAACGACTCTTACATAGAATTTGTTCTCCTGTGAAGTCCCAAACAGTAGAAACTGTCAACTTTATTAAACACCTCAGTGTATGCTCAATCTGAACTCAATGTCTATTCTCTTTGAATTTTGTGCAGAAAATGTTTTTTCTTGATGTCACGCATCAGCACGTCACTAACATTGCCTGGTTCACAGTACACAGTGATACAAGCTGAACTGGGATGCAGATACACAGCACTGAAATGACTTCATGAAAGAATAGTCTTTGAAGTACACAGATACACAATATACGTATATGAATAAAAACACATTTTATTTAGGTAAAAGTGGTAATACCACAGTGTATAAATACTCCATCACTAGTGAAAGTGCTGCATCCAATATTCTACTTACAGAAAGTACAAGTTAAGGGTTATTATTATATTTATACTATTGTAGTGTTATTACTGATGCATGAACATATAAGCAGCTTTTTAATGTTTTAGCTGACTGAGGTGGAGCTAATTTCAACTGTTATAGGCTACATATGGGTCAGATGTTTAGAAGGAAAAATTTAAATTGGCAAAGTGATTAGTAACTATAGAGCTGCCAGATAAATGTAGTTTAATAACCACAGTAATTAGTACAATATTTAAACTGTGCATTTTACTGTAAAGTGTATTTGAATAGAAGAAGGCTACAATAAAATGGAAATAAATGAGTAACATACAAGTTCGGTACCTCAAAACTGTACTCCAGTGCTGTATTAAATTGACTTTCCACATCTGGTGTCAGCAGCAGTTAGTGCAAAGCTAAATTACTTATTTGTAATTTTAATCAAGTTGTAGCCTCCAACTGGTTCACTTGAAATGCCTTGAAGACTATTGAGCTCATGTTGACTGTATAATATGGATGTTACAGATAAGACATTTCTTTATAACAATATAACGCAGAGCCTCAGTGTAGTTCCACAGTATCGCCAGCAGGAAGCACTGTAATACACTAAATTATAGGCAGTAGATTGCTGGCTTGTTGTTGACACATATGTCTTTTTAGCTTAACTTTAGTAAAGGTAAGTTAGTAAACCATTAAAGCTATAAACAACAACTCGAATAAACTAGTTAGTAGCTAACGTAGCTAAGTTAACCGTTGGTTAGTTTGTCCCATGTCCCTCTTCCTAAAGTTGTGATTAAATATCCACACAGGCTTGAGAGTTTTTTATTTTTAATATGAAAACGGTAAGTCTAACATTTCAAAACAAACAATTCACAAACTTGTAATTTTTAGACACTTTTTACGGAGGTACAGCTGTAACTTAGCTTTAGCACTAATGGTAAAATGTAACTTACCTTGGTGAGTTAACTAGTAACTTATTTCCTTTGGGAGGGCTTTATACTTAGACTCCAGTGAATTTCAAGGGAAATTAGTTTACTTTATAGTCCTTTATCTGACGGGTATACTAGGTAGTTACTTTACAATAGGATCTTATGTAAAACAATAAGCTCATAAAATATAATGCAGCAGTGCTGTAGTGAAACTCTCCCAACACTGATGGCACGTCAACGTTATACAAAGCAGGGTAGTTAGTAGACCTACTTAACTTTAACTTACTTAACTTAACTAAAAGTATATTTTACTGTTGCCCAGATTCAATTTTGAATGCTGGATTTTTATCTGCGTTTTCCATTGTGATAATGCTACTTTTATGTATGAGTAAAAAAAGGCTAATTACGTTTTCCACTGCAACATGGGGTTATAGGTCAGCTGTGTATAGTTGACAACCTCATTCTTTCATGGCTGTATTTAGTTTGAAGTTTTGCATGTGTGTCCCCTCAGTATATTTGTCCCCAAGTGCATGTTCTTGGCTTCCTGTCCATTAGACCAGCTGTGCTGCAGGCTGGAACAGGTCCAGTGTGCATGTGTAGAGTAACCAAGCAGGGTTTTGGGCTGTTTGAGTTGTGTGAGAAGGAGGGCGACAGGCCACCTGCCATTGGGGCTTGCCCTGTTCGGATCCCCAGCCCTGCCTTTCAACTGGAAGCCAAGTTGGGGTTCTTTCATGTGGGCCTGATCTCCTTAAGACATTAGCAAATATTGAACAAGACTCGGTCCAGACTCAAACACATCTGTTGTCATATAGTCTCCACTGTTACGCGCTGACAAGGAGAGAGAGAAAGTGAACACCAGTGGGTCTGTTGCATTAGCGTTTATGTGTGGACAGAAAGCTATAGTTTATACTTTGCCAACACAAATGCTCACTTTTGACGAGCTTAGGCTAAACCATGTTCCACTGTAAACAAATATGGGGCTGTATGAAAGAAATGGAGTTTGGTATGACAAGGCATCCACTGAATGCCAGATCCGTGCTGAAGATAAGGGATAAGATAAAACGAACAGATAGCCAACATTTCATATGCTTCAGTCATGTTGCAGAATCCATCAGCAGTATTTTGGGACTGTTTTGGACAGATAGGAATGACAGTTGTACTGTAGAATTAGCATAGATTATGGCATTAAGTTCTTTTTTTTCAAAATACTTGGACTCAGTGTAAAAAACACATTCTAGAGGAAGCGTAATGCATGCAAGTTCCTAAAACAGACACATAGCCTTAGAAATTCAAATAAGAAATCAAATATTCAAATAAACAATAAACAGACCAGCTGACAAAACAGGCTGTTCAACTTACTGTACTGTAGCAACTGTTCATTATAGCTTCAGTGTGAATTTAATCTTGTGTCTTAATACACTCCCTATTTGTCATCAGATTATTTTTTCTGATCCCACATAACTGAAGTCACACCACAGTATGTAGCTCTATTCAGCGTGGCAGACTAGAGTAGGAATGACAATGTAAGGCTTTGACGGTGGCATTCTCAGAGTTGTTGAAACTCACCTTGGGAGACTGGTATGGCTAGTTTCACCCAGTTTGGACTCCTGGTGTTTCCACCAATCACTTGTCTTCAAAGTTGTCTTTAAGCAGACAAGTGCACTGACTAAATGTGCTGCACTTCCTCTTATTTATCATAGTCAGAATCGTTTAGCTGCCTCTCTGGAAATTTACTGCTGCTCTTGGTGGGAACTGACTCAGTGTGTAACTCTTTCAAGCTGTTCAACAGAGGTCTACTGTACAGGTATGGTAGGATTTTTTCTTTGTCAAAATTTAACTGGAATAATCCAGGAAGTATATGTCATGTAGAATAATTTTGTCAAGTAAATGTTTGTGACATTTGGGTTTAGCACTAATGCTAAGATTTTCTTATTAATAATGTACCCTGACAGGCACTTTTGGTTTTGCTGATTTAGTAATCTGATCTGTAGGCGTTGTTTGTGTTTTTATTAGGTCTAGACAGAAAATTGGCAGACGTAGATACAGTCTGCTGTAACACTAATTTAGATGACAGACAAACTGTAGTAACATTTTGATATTGTCTATGTAAAGTGATAAATACTCTGAAGCACTTAATCTGCCACTGCGTTACTACACCTTAACCTACTGCATATCTTCACCTTCTGTAAGAGTAACACGTACAATTATAAAGCTTCATTAGATTGAATTGTGTAGAACACAGAAAATGTGTCCAGAGGCTTTAATTTTGTTTTCGTCAAAGCTTGTGGTAAGCTGAAAATACCACTTGTGAAAATGATTTATTTATTTATTTATTTATTTATTACCTATATTTATAGTATTTGCGTGAACTGTCTACCTAGGACACAACAGGCCTGTACACATGTAAAAGATCTTTATTTCACTGTTCTTTTTCATCAGGAAGGTATCGCTCAAGATGGATGTCAAGAAAAAGAACTTCTTGGATAACTTTCGTGTGAAAAAGTTTGCTAAGAAGCCAGGTAAGAAGGGACTTGGCAAGCAGGGGGGGAGGCTGGCCCACCGGCGCAGTATCTCCGTACCAGACCTAAGGTTTGTGCCAGGTGAAGGATTATTTACAGATAACGCCTTGTATTCCACTTCCTCTGATGCTACTGCCTCTGATGCCATCTATTTTGGCATTTCCCCCGGTTTGAGTGATACCGATTCTGTTGCAAGTGTCTCAGTCATTGATGGGCCGCTTTTCGCAGACAAACTGACCGATTCAGTCTCAGAAACTAGACTCAGAGTTTCCTCAGATAACAGAGCTACAGGTTTTAATAGAAGTACACCAGTAGAGACATCGACCCTCTATGAGGAAATTGATGATACGATAAAATCAGGCTCCGAGACAAACGTGAACTTGACTGGAGAAGCCTTGTATGCACAAGTGAATAAAAGAGCCAAGGGGAATGTACCAAAATTTTCTTTTGACCCTAGTCCCGCACCAAGATCTGTTTATTTCAATGCACAAGTCCTGTCACCAAGACCAGACCTTGTAGAGAGAGAGAGTCTCTCTGGTGAAATAGGTTGCATCCTTGAAGACACCCCAGTAGACAGAGCACCTCCAGGTACAATTGCTTCAGCATTGGCCAGAACAACTTCACTGGGAGACCAAGTGAACACTTACACAGAAAAGAAGACCGCATCATTCGAGCAGAGAAAGGTGTCATCTGAAAAAGGGACTCCACCATCAATCAGAGAAAATGCTCCTGCAGATAGGATGTCTCAGGGAATAGATACTCTGGGTACCCCTCTGGAGAGTGCCGATGGCATCTCTCTGGACTCTGCCTGTGGCACTCCCATTGAGGAGCGAGTCAGCATGCCCTGGACAGACTCGGAGGAACTGGAACGAGAACCCTTCCCTCCCTTGAAAGAGTTCTACATAGAAGAGGCCCTGCTAGAAGGCCAGCCTGAGGAGGCCCTGGAAGACATAGCAGAGGTCAGCTTTTTTTTTAAAAGTGTATTATACTTCATGTACATTTAGAGGATCATATTCTTATTTGAATTCTGCATGTACCGTAGACTTACTGTATGTTTTTTGAAGTTTGAATTCAGATGTCAAAGTAGGGTCATAGTGATAAATCAAATAGATGCAAATCCAATCCAGTCCTGTGCACATACTCAAGGATTTTAGAGACCCTATGCTGTAGTTCTAGAAACCTAGATGAAACTGTTCATCTTTTAGGAATTAGATCAAAGTATACAAGCTCTAGTGCGATAAATGCATCAAGACCAGGTTTCTGTGATGCATATAGTTATTTTAAAGTGATAAAGGTATTATAAATAAAAACATGTAGAGCTGCAACTAGCGAATATTTTATTATTGATTAATCTGACAATCATTTGCTTTGTTTTGTCTATAAAATGCCATAAAAATAGTGAAAAATGCTAGTTATAATTTCATAGAGCACTTGGTGACGTCTTCAAATGTCTTGTTTTATCTGATCAACAGTCCAAAATCTAAAGATATTTACTTTACTATCGTTTATGACAAAGACAAGCTTCAAATATTCACATTTGGGAAGCTGCAAACAGCAAAATTTTATTTATGCTTAGAAAATTACCAAAGCGATTGTTGAATTATCAAAATAGTTGCCGATTAATCTTCTTTTGATCGACTAATCGATTAATCGACTAATCGCTGCAGCTCTAAATACATGTTACTTGTTACTACTATAAAATGAATAAATACCACAGTAACAAGCAATATATTCTCACCATAGTCACAATTGCATGCTTTCATATCTCTTTCAAATAGTATGGTTTCGTTTTTCACACACTAGCTGTTATGCTAAGAGGTGTCCTCAGCCTCATTACATGAAATCGACATTCCTTTTGTAAGTCTAAATTTTGGACCTGTAGTTTTATTACACTTTATCCCTGCAGCACTTGCTTACTTAGTATACACATAGTATACAGTATATCCTATATATATGCATTGTGACAGTAACTATTCATTCTACTGGTGCAACATATCAAAAGCATCCTCAGATGGTTTGTGTTCAATGTAAAGTGACCACCTGGGATTTTACTTTATACAGCCCTTGGGTATAGTTGAAACTAAAACTATTGTATCTTCTTTTGTCTAGATGTCTCTTAGATATGGAAACCAGTCAAAAACCTGTGTTACTAGTTAGAGACACAATGTGGCACAGAGAGTTCTACAAACAGTACACAAAGAAGCTGATAACAACCCTCTTTGCCATACACTTGGCACTTGTTACTGCTGTTAGAAGTATTTGCATACTTAAGTCAGACTGTCGTTTGTGTCCCTAAAAGACATGACTCTATCTATAGCAGGAAGCAAGGGAGGAAGGAATACTTACATTGTGTCTTGAAACTGATGAACAGTCCTCTTTCTAATTAAAGTTATCATGTAGACCAAAGAGCAGTAGATGCATCTAGACAGCTACGCTTGAATTTTTGAGTGTTTACATTCTAATGTTTCATAAAATGTCATTACATCCCTTTCCTACGTAGACATCCAGTGAAATATGTGACCTCTTTGACGAAACTGCGCAAGATCCGTCAGAAACCTCAGTGAGTAGTCACTTGACTGCTGTGCCCATTGAAGTATGCCAAGCACTTGATATGAAGAAAACATATAAATGTGGCTTGTCCTCCACAGCTGCTTAGGGACCCCCTAGTACCTGTCCCACTCCAGAGGTACCTCCTGAGCATCACCCTAAAGCAGGGAAAGCACTTGGTCATCAGAGACAAACGCTCCGGTAGGTCAACAACCCGCAGGTGATCCATAAGCCCTGGCCTTTCACAACCTATGACACGAAAAAGCTGTCTCGCTTAGGTCTTGAGCGGATAATTACTAACTTTTAAAAAGCTAACATCAAATTGTTCTCTTAACTGCAGGAATTTTTTGAAACACCCTTGGATGGATCAGTACAGATCAAGAGATACTTTATCAGTTTTCTTTTACATGTACATGTACTGAAAGAATGCAGTTTTTGTGTGTGTTGGCTCTTGGCCACAGCTAAAGGGTGAGCCCTCAATGAAAAACTGCACGTACATACATTGCAAGTACATCTTGTTAATCTTGTTGTGTTTATGAATCAGACAGTCAAAAGTAGAGAATCGGAAATGAGTTATTGTGTTCGTATAAAGGCAAGATGGGATGTGTTCAGTTAATGCTTTTGTTTACTTGTGAGAATAACATCTCCTGTCAAGAGGTATAAAGGGAAAAAACACTAGAAAGGTATGCAGTCAGACCAGTGTGACAAAAGACAGACCAGGATAAAGCAATCTGTACTGATTACAGGGAACTCAAGATCTGTACATGAAACCACTGATATATCAGTTATGTAAAGAATTGACTTTGAAATGGTATGACAGATTAAATTTGTTTGTAAAATTTAATTAAGAAACAGATGTCCATAGTTCTTAACTGATAGGCTGATGGGATTTCTGGTAACAAAAATATTTTAAAGGGAAAGTGTTATTATCGCTTATCCAAGATTCTGTATTAAACATGGAGACAGTTTTGCTCTTAAATTATTTCGTTGATGTCTTTAGGCTAGATGTTGAAATGAGTCTTCAAGAGGAGTGCTGAAGTTGGAAGATATTTTATTAATGTGATATAAACATTCTGAAGTAGTGCATTTGAATCCATACATACATAAGAGCAAGAGAACTGAGTACTCAGTGACAACTATGTTGATCTGTGTGTGACAAGGAGACAGAGACACACAAGTATGAAATACATATTTCCACTTTTGTTTTTCCTCATTCTCCTCTTGACCCTGCCCTGGAGCCCAGTAGACTTTACTTTGGGAAAGCAGCGACCTCAAGTGGTGTTAAATGGAACTACAACATAAGAGAAAATTCATGTGTGGTCTCATTAAGTATGATTATTTACTGACTGTCTTTTGACATGTTTTTTTTTTTTTTACTTTTATAATTTCTCATACTTAAAGTACAAATAATAGTTAAATAGTTGTTTTAGACAGAAAATGAATTTTCATAGGAATTTGGGACATGACTCTATTTCAAAGCTACATCAATCTTATCTAAGTGAAAAAGTAAACCCTTAGATGATTTTAGTCAGTATTAGATTTCACTCTGGCTCCTGTCGGATTTAGGAACTCACCTTAGAGTGTAATGGTAAAAGGACCTTCTTAAAATTATGTTGTTTTTTCACTGTCTGGTGGCAGGAGACCCTCCAAGCCCAGTGCCCTACTCCCTGCTAGTTGAGACCTTACTTTCCCTGACAAGATGGCACCATGATGATGCAATCCCCACACGCCCCCTGTCTCTCCACTGTTTGCCCAACAATCAACACCGTGCCAAAGGCTCACCAATGGCATACATTGTCATTACATATTCTGAAAGGACCCACGCCACCAGCCCCCACTCCTTGGTTTTTGTTCTCCCCTTTTTTCCCATTAATTTCCATCGTCACCGTTCTCAGTCATGCCAGAGCTTTTCTCCTTGCTAGCTGCCACATTCTCCTCCTGTCAAGTTGCCTGGAGGTTTCCCTGTCACAGGCTGGCAGGGTGGAGCTGCTGTGGGTCCTGCCTGCCTTTGCGAGATGTTCATTTGGAGTGGGGAGCTGACAGGCCTGACAGCCCATCCCCACAGGGCCTTTGTCATGTGATTCAAGCCTCCCTGCAGGCTCTCTCAAGCACCCCTTTATTCCCCTATACAAATGAAGGCATGGGACTGGCTTTCATTTTTTGGCCAATCTGCATGCAATTGCAGAAACAAAGAAGTCCCATACCCCCACCCCACTCGCAGACAGACTTTCTTAACAGGCTTGGGAGATTAACACTGGTTGCTTCTAGATTTTAGTTTCTGGTTGCCTCATGCTGGCGAGTGTTTCTACTCTTTCACAATTAAACAGCTACATCCCTCTGTTTTTGCAATGTGTGGGGTGCACCTCCTCCTCACATATTTCAGTCTCACACAACCAGCATGGGGGAAGGGTGTGTATGTGTTCATGTGCGTGCTTTCATACACACTAGTTTTTAAAGTGACAATATGTTCCACACAAAGTAAACATAGTTTGCATTAGATCATTTACTTTAACCACAGATTGTTATGAAATCATTGTGATTTTACACTATGGATATACAGTATGTAAACTTAACACTTCAAAGTAATTATCACTTGTGTCTCACAACATTGTCTTGCTGATTTGTTGTTTTTATTTTTTATTTAAAGGTACCAGCGATCCTTATGTGAAGTTCAAACTTGAAGGAAAACAGTTCTATAAAAGCAAAGTGGTTTATAAAAACTTGAATCCACAGTGGAATGAGTCCTTCACCCATCCTCTGCGAGACAGAGAGCATAATGTGGAAGTTCGGGTAGGCATACTGTTAGTTTTCCTAAAACCTTTGAACAGAAATACATTGTCTAATGACACAAAAGCGGTCTCGTACAGGAGCCCACTCCCGAAATTGTATTGATTTTTGTAATGTTGTCGCAGGTCTATGATAAAAATCGCACAAGTGACGACTTCATGGGCTCCAGCACTATTTCACTGAAAGCTCTTGAATTGTACAAGTAAGTGATTATATTTATAGAATAGATTGTTAAAACAATATCCATAAGTGGTTATCAGTTGTAATCTACATGCCCTTTCTTTCTCTGCACAGAACCTATGAAATGGAGTTGCATCTTAATGATCCGAAAAGTAAGGAAGATGACATGGGAGTTATTATTGTTGACGTCTGCTTAATGTTTAGAGATGCCACCATCAAAAGAGGCCCTGTAAGTATTTGTGGTATGAAAAGTATTTGTTGATGCAAATCTCTGTCCCTTGTCTTCTCTGAACTATTTGTACTGATTCTTGTAATGATTTTGTTTTCATAGAGATGGCCAGCAAGGAAGAATAAGGTATGGATTTTGATATCATCTCATTTACTCTCAAAATTTCCAAATTGTATCCAGAATGCTGTTATTCTTGCATTCAACTTTGTCTTTTACTGGGTTGTGCTTATGGTTACCCTGATGTAAAACACTAGGGGGCAGTAGCTCACTGTACTATGGTGCAGCAAAGAATGAGGTGTATGCTCAGGATTCAAGCTTTTGTATGTAACCTTGGTTTCAGCACAGCCTATTGCTTTTGTGGTTTTATAGCGAAACCTTTTTTGTAATGCATATTATTTTCAGTGGTATTATTTGCTGTGGAAAAGTATGGTACAATATTACACTCTGATCAAAACCAAAATAATAATATTGACCAAATATGTTGTCATGAAAGAGCTCTTAGATGAGTATTATAGCACAGTATTTGGTTTTGTAGTAAACAAAGTTCCATCTTCTCTCAAGTGGTTTTCAATATATTGCAGCTGTAATTAGATTCAGAGTGAAATAGGTGGGTTGCTGTTTGGGACTCACTGCAGCGAGTGGGTTTATATTCACACCTATGTTGTCACTACATCTGCCACTGTTCAGTCTCTTGATGGTCCAGTAGACAATATCAATTTGATTTTAGATGACAAAGGAATGACGCCATTTTCATACACATTGTAGGTTATCCACTACAGATGGTTAAAGATACTCACTGGGAGACAGAAATGTGTGATGGGACTCTGCACAATGTTCTGCTGCCTAAATCACAGTGCTAATTTAACAATGTAACAATGCCATTTTTTTCCCATTTCATTTTTGACAAACGTACAATATCTTATTGCATTTAACACCTATCCTGGAAGTGCTGAATACCCAGCTCTTACAGCTCTACTCCCCCTCTTTCAGAACATCGTTTTCTCCCTCTGTGTTACCACCACAGAGACAGGGAATGGCAAGTGCCTAAGTAAAACTCTGCTGTGTGATAGTGTTTCAAACAGGAGGGGGGCGTATGGGAGAAGCAGGAGGGGGACTCTGCTGTTCGAGGCATGTTGCCAGTGTGGGATGCCTAAGATCGGCAAGGCTGATAATTCCCAGGCATAGCGGGCAATAACCCAGATGTTAGGATGTAATATCACAGCTGTGGATGGACATTGCTGAGGTACCAGCCAAATGGACCTGGGTCTGAGCTCATCGTGCTTGTCCCCATGCTGTCCCACCATATGGAAGCAATCGCACAGCCCTTTTAGGACCAGGAATAGATTCTCTTTAGGGGCCACTTACAGTTAAGTGGAATTGTTTTATTGGCCGCTGAGATAGAAATGTGTCCAAGATAAACACTTGGGATGACTTGGCTGAGGCCTGTTTTATATCGCTCCTCCACTCCCTCTGTTCTTCTTCTTTTGAAGGGTCTGATATTTATAGGGCTGTGCCTGTGGTATTCCATGTTAATTCAGGTCCCTGAGATGTGCTTTGATCCCCTCCGGATTGGGTGGCAATGTGGGTTGTGACCCTGTAGTGAAGAGGAGGGGCCGGAGTGGCAGGGGAGTTGTAGTGGGGCTGTTTGAAGCGGCGTCGCCGGGGCAGCCGAAGGAGCTGGGCAATCAAAGAGGCTAGAGCAGATTACGGTCCTGCTCTTTAATTACAGTCAGCCCTACACAACCTCTCTGCTGTTTGTTTTTACAGCCCTGGCCTATCACCGCATGGCCTCACGGGAACTCGAACATGGAAACATATCAAGGCCTCTCTCTCTCACTCCCTCTGTGACACACGGCAGGAGAAGTGGATTATTTGCTGGGCTTGTCCTTGATTTCCAAAGTGTTCTCAAATGCACAACATCTTTGCTATTTTTGTAGCTTCACCTTAGTAGAAAATATTTGTTATTTTGCTGGTTAAATTAAAATTGGAGGAATTTGCCAACAAGCAAACTCTGATGCTGGCCATACATACTGCATGTATGCATAATTTGCTGATGAGAGAGCTGTGCGGTTTGCATCATTACTCACTGCTGCCTGCTGTCTCTGGTGCAGTATGCCAAGTGTCCTGCCTCCCCACACTCAGTCTGGGAGCCAGTGATGAGTGGGACTGTCACAGCCAGGGACATCTGGCTGCTCGCTGACGTCCCACTCTTCCTCTCTCTCCAGGAGCCTCTGTGGTGTGGCTTGCCTGTCAGAAGAGATGTGCTAATATGCTCCAACAGAGATGTGCTGTATAGTGTAAACCTTTGTCCTACTTTTATGCACTCTGTGAACATGATGAGGTACCAGGCTGAAGCAGGAGCAGGTAAACAGAGGGGAGTGCACAGAACTTCCACACACACAGTTCTCCCTTTTAAAACTGTAATTGTCTGTGTGTATCATTGCCCTGCAGCTGGCCCAGGCCACACCGACTGTGCGTCCTGCTGAAGTGCAGAAGAATCAGCCAAAGAACCAGATGTGGAGTGGGGTGCTCAGTATCACCTTGGTGGAGGGACAAGATCTGCCGCAGTATGGCCATGGGGACATTTATGTCCGCTTTCGACTTGGTGATCAGAAGTACAAGAGCAAGGTTGGACTTGTTTTTTTAAAAGTCTTTCTCTTACCTACTTACTACCACTTCTACACCCCCTTTTCTCATGCTCCTCTGTCTTTTTAATGTCTGCTCTTTAAGTCTTTCTTCCCTGCCCCTATCTCTTACTTCCCCGCTTCTCTCTCTCAGCAGGTGCCTGTCAGTGACTCACCTCCACCTTGGCTCACTGGGCCATGGCAGAGGCAGCTCATTAGGCTGGGCAAGGCTGCCACTCACTTCGCCCTGTGCTTTGTGGGGCTGGGCTTCATTGCCTTCATTTGCATACCCAGCATGCCCTGTTCATCTACCTGTACTTGTTGGCCTCCCCCCTGATGATTCTATGGTGCACTTGTCTTGTGTTGTCGTGTCATTTCTTTGTAAACCTCTCTGCTTTCCTCTCTGCTTGTTTGTTTGTTGAACAAAGCTGATTCTAATTGGAAGCTGTCAGTGTTTACAATCCCAGAGTGGCTACTGAGGTGTACACATACAAGCACACACAAATAGAGACACATACACACAACACACCTCTCTTTCTCCTCTCCTGCCTTGTTCTGGTCTGACTGAATGAGGACTTAATCCACCTGTCGTGAAGGAGCTGGTCAGTCTGTTAATGCATTAAACCTGACATTACGTCAAAGTGTGTGCGTTTCCACATTACTGTATGAGCTGATTCTGTGTCTTTATTGCCCTCAGAACCTTTGCATTCAGGCCAATCCCCAGTGGAGAGAGCAGTTTGACTTCAATCAGTTTGAAGATAACCAGGAACCTCTGCAGGTGGAGGTGTACTCAAAGAGGGGAAGGAAGGGTGAGGAATCATGGGGGATGTGAGTATTTCCTGTTGGCTAGTGTTAATTTTGCTCACATTGGCTCCTCCACAGGCCTTATGTGTTTCAATGGAGCGATTTTCCTTTTGTGTCTCAGGTTTGAGATTGACCTATCGAGACTTCCACTTAATGAGAGACAGCTCTACACTCATGTGCTGGATCCAGGAAAGGGCAGACTGGTGTTTTTGGTCACCTTAAGACCCTGCTGGGGAGTCTCCATCTCTGACTCTGAGACAGCTACCTTGGGGAAGCCTGATGAGAGAGACACAATAGAGGAGAAATTTGTAAGTACATTTTTGTTTTAAATTCATTTTTGCATAAAAATGGAATATGGAAAAGGAAATGGAATATTGTAATAATATCCTATAGGCATTTAAAGTTTAGTAAGGACTAATTTTACCAATTTGGTAAGGAATGCAAATAGTTCGTAAGAATTTTATGCTATGAACACATTTTCAATAACATTGAAATTATTCTGTTACATGCCAGGTGTTTAGAATATAATTTTATGTGATACATTTATTAACCATGCTCAAAAAAGAATAACTTTTTAATAATATTTGTTTTTTCAGAGCTTAAAGAACTCACACAAGTGTGTGGAGGAGGTCGGCTTTCTTCAGGTGAAGGTTATAAAGGCAAATGATCTTCCGGCAACAGACCTCAATGGTAACGTGTAACAACAACTCACTACTCTAACACTAATACTGTTTTCTATTCTCATAGTGGCCTTTTTTTTACATTAAATAACAACACTAATTTGTCACTTGCAGGGAAAAGCAACCCCTTATGTGTTATTGAGCTCGGAAACAGCAAACTTCAAACTCACACAGTCTGTAAAACCATCAATCCGGAGTGGAACAAAGCATTGACATTGTATGTAAGACATCTGGAAAAAGAATCAAAACATCTATCCTATTTTATCTTGTATATTTTATCTTGAAAAACATGTGTTACTATGATGTTACAGCCCAATTAAGGACATTCATGATGTGATAGAGTTGACTGTCCTGGATGAAAATGGAGACAACTTTTTGGGGAAAGTGGCCATTCCATTACTGACTGTAAGTCTATCTATGAGCAGCCACTACCTTACTACTGTTAAAAGGTTTAGTTTGTTTACGTCTTACACATTAATTTTTGACATACAAAATATAAAGTAGCTGTAAATTATAATTATCAATATACTGTGATTTTAAATTCCTAAAGGTTCAGAATGGGCAGCAGGTTTGTCTGTTCTTGAAGAAAGAAGACTTGGAAAGTGTGTCCAAAGGAACCATCACACTGGTGCTGGAGATTGTCTACAACAAAGTAAGTATCAAACTAAATATGGTCAAGCTTTTTAGAAAGGTGATAACACTCTGTATCATATAGTCCAAAGTCAAAAAGTAATTAAATTATGTTGCTTCTTTTTTCTTTCTTTGTCTTAGGTCAGAGCTGGTATCAGAACCTTCAAACCAAAGGAAGGAAAATTAATGGAGGAAAACCCAAAGTTTTCCAAAAAGGTTATCTCAGTTGATGTTTTTAGCAGACGGAACAAAAAGGCTTCCCCTCACATTCCACTATCAGTGCACTACACATACCACTACGTAGCCACAACAAAGCTACACACGGTCATAGTTTGGATTGGTCACATTCAAACTAATTAGTTTAATTGGCTTTAAACATTTAACTTCACAAGTCGGGAAGGGAAAGGGATTGTAAAGCTGATTCAACCTCATTGCACAGTCATAAACATTATGTCCAGTATCAATTGATACTAACCGGTGTTTTGTTCCAATTATTTCCCATTAGGTTCTTGCCCGGAATATATATCGGGTTCGAAAAATCAGCACAGCAGTTCTGTACACGTTACAGTACATTAAAAGCTGTTTTCAATGGGAGAGCACGCAACGGAGTCTAATAGCCTTTCTGGTAAGTCATTGCCTCACGTTAATGAACTCTCTTTAAGCCTTGGGGCGAATAAGTTTTGTCCCATTTCACTGCAGCCCAGTTTTAACTCTTTCATTTTATGTGAATTAGATGTTGAGGAGAATCTTTGGTTTAGCCATTTTCTCTCTCTGCTAGTCTTTTTCCCATGAAAAACAATGGCTGGCTTCTGTTTTTATCCCCTGTGTATGTGATGGATGTGCTTTATCCTTTAAATCAAACCCCACTTGGCTTTCCTTCAGTTCTGATGACATTAGAGTGTATTTGAAGGGGTGGGGTTTGGGCGTTTGTACATCTGACTTCTTAGCAAAGCCTCCTAACCCGGGGCACGGTGTAAGGAGGATCACAGTCTCAGCTTCCTTGGGTGGAGGAGTGACAGTCTGCCTCCGAGATTTGAACCTTGTTTAAATGTCTCTGTTTAGCTGTTTTTAATGAGGGTATGTGATCTAAGGTCCTAAGCTTAAATAATCTTAAATCACCCTGTGAATCCCCCTCAGTACAGCGCATGTAATGTCATGATTAAGAGTGTACACTTGCCATGAAAGCCCTGCCAGCGCCGTGTCAGGGTGAGGAAGCGGTCACAGACAGGGTGTGTGAAGAACTCTCCTTTCACCGCCTTTCTTCTGTCTGCTCTGTCTCAGGATGACATGCAATTCATACCTGGTGTATTCTATAAGCCCTTCTCACTGATCCTGAGGTGCAAATCCCCCCAGGCAATGGCCAGGCTCAATGTATCACAGCCTTTAGAACAGCAAGGCACACAGACAGGCAGGCGGACACACAGACAGGAAGACAGAGAACAATGCAGGCGATTGTATAAGGATAGAGTGGGAGGCAGGCTGCTATCTGGGAAAGAAAGTTGGAGTGTAGAAAGAGGAAGACAGTTCAGTGAGAGTGCGGTCTACGAAGGCAGATAGGGAGGATAGGGAGAGACTTGGAGGCAGGCGGGCAGGCAGGGATATGGGCATGAGAGCAGGAGGATAGGCAGGCTGACAGGTGACAGGTCAGCGGGATGGGGCCATCTTCTTCCACCTATAATTAGATCCTCCGCAGGCGATGGGAGTGTGTGGTGGCACACTCTAATCTTTCATTTCCACTTCTACTCCTCCCGCTGTTTAGCAGTGCAGCACACAAAATAGAGATCTTAGAATGAAGGAAAAGGACTCGCACAAGCACTATTTTCATCATGATCATCATTGTTACTGTAGTGGAGTGCTTCCCAATCTTATTTTTTGTCAGTTGTATGTCTCCTGCTCCCCGTCAGTGAAGGCGGTAATTCTTGTGACATCGACTGTAGCTGCTTTGTCATGCTGCTGTCCTTTTTATTTGAAACAACTGCTCTGTTTTCAGACACTAGCACCGGAGCACTGGTTGATATTTTTAAAAGCAGACAGTCAGAGTAGTCAGAGTACACCTTTGTCTGCGTGGAGGTGTGCTTCAAATAGTCTAAGTGTCGAAGGTGCATGGTGAGAATCGCCCAAACAGAGTGAATCTGCCACTGTGTATTCATCACCCACTCATCAGCAGACTGAGAGGAGTGAAAAGTTTTTTTTTTTTTTTTCAATGATTAAATTCTCAACAAGCAACAAGCACAGAAAACATGCAAATGACATGTAAATATTGCATAATTGATAGCAACAGGAAAACCCCTGAATTTGCACTACTGTCTGACAGCCAGAAGGGGTGACAACAAGGTCTTGACTGACTGTCATTACATGCTTAGTGCCACGCCACTATCTACACTAGTGCCCCTGCCCACTCCAAGGCCAGCCACTGTACAGCAACTCCTCCTCCTCCAAGTCATCATTTGCAATTAAGTTAGTGTTTGGAGCTGTCTAAAGCAGCATGCCACCATGTGCCTTAATGAAAGCAGCTCCCACTCCTATCTTTATATCTTTAGGCAGTGGTAATAAGGTAACTGATTCAGACATTGACAGATGGCCTCTGCTTGCCTCTCAGATGTGCATAATTATACCACTAGTGTCTGCTCTTTTCCACAGTGGAAGGCAGCACACGGCTTCTCAGGGTATGCCGGTAGGAAATGCTGCAGTGGTGGGTCTAGCTTTAATATACATTACAATACATTATTTATCAAGCAAGCAGACCAGTTCTACCCTTTTACACCATATACATCCTGTAATGCATTACCGCTGCTGTGGTTTCTACTGGGACTGCGGGATGCTCGCGTAGTGCTTTACCAGGAATACTTAGCCATTATATCACTCAGTCCCACAGGCCAATTTTCTGAACTCTACACAGCATGGAGTCTACATTTCTATCCTGTTTATGTAGATTCATGTATGCATTATGAAGTGGTTGTTGGTGTGTGGTGTGTAAGGTATTCAAATCACTGCTTTGGTTCACGTTAAGCAAGTAGATGGGAATGTGAGAAAATGAGTGTTTTTTGGCGAATTCTTCTTTGTTCGTATCAAGATAACTTTTCCTTCATGAGTGGTAATCAGAAAGCTGCTCATCCAGGAACATATGAATTCAGCATTTACAGATTAATAGTTTATTTCGTTTTATGCTGCTACTGAGTGTTATTGTGTGAGAGAAAACTCTGCAAGGAATGGAAAGACTTGCAGTATTGTCACAGTGCAGGAGGTCACTTGTTTTGATTGTGAAATCTCATCAGCAGAGTCAGTCCTCTTCGAAGTTGCCATCGATTTTCCACCATTGGGTTGCAGTTTTAAAATAGAGTCTGTCTAATTAGGTAATGTAACAAAAAGGGGAAAAAAAGCACGAGAAAAAGAAAAAAATATTTCTCACGCATTTAAACAAAGTTCTGGCAAATCCTCATAAACATTTTCATCAGGGAACGGAAATACAAACAAGAAGTTTGGATTTTTTTTCCTCTGCTTGTTTATGCTACAGTAATGAGCCTAGGATCTGCGCTTTTCAAGAGTTTGACAACAGCATGTTCCTTGCTCTGAGAGAGAGAAAATGTGACAGCTAAAATCTTCATAAAATAACGGCCTTTAGATGTGCTTTTCACTAAGACTGAGCGAGATGAATGTGCTATACATCAGCACTGACTGCAGAGGGGTCACCCAGAGTTCTTTGCTGCACACAAGAATAGGACCTGTAGATGGAGCTACAGCACTGCTGGAAATGTGAATGGAGGCGCTAAGTAGATCAGTTACTTTTCCCAACCGGAGCCATTCGTGGGAACAACTTGGAGTGAAATCCTCCATTCTGTGCATTAGACCAAGAGACACAAGTTTCTTCCACAAAAAAGATGAAGGGAAAAAAAAAAGCTAAATGAGCATGTATTAGCCAGCCAAATTAATCTGTTTCAGAAGTTTAAAGTTGAGAACAATTTTGATTTAGATGAAATGGATGAAAGTTAAAAAAAGAAAAAGGATCATTTACACTTGAAAGCTGATTTTGAGCTTTGCTGTCATTAGACCACTTTAAGTATTTAAGTAGAATTAATATTTAAACATATGAGGTACCTCATCTGTCAGGAGTTAGACTAGAAAGAAACCTGTATACCTTATGTGAGTATTTGAACCATTTTCTTTTTGACACTGCCAGGTAGCAACCGCTTTAGACATCATTTGACAGCCTGTGAAATGCTGATTGCCTCACATCACACACTGTAAAGATGGCATTTGATGAATGTTTGATGCGGTGCAGCTGTAAACACACTTGGCAGCTGCAACGGGTGCTTTTTTGGGGCTGATAGAATCATCGTCTCCCCAGATGAGGGCAGGACAGGGTCAAATCTGGCTCCGGAGGCCTCGGGAGACCACCTGTGTAGAACCATGGCAGTCGGGGCCATTAACCAGAACACCAGCCCAGCTGAGATCAAAGACATAATCAGAGTTGTCATAATTGTTCTTGTTAACACTGTTTCTGAAAATGAGATGCTTTGTGAGTCTTGGATCTGCCCATTTGTGGTTTACTGCATTGCAGTGTAGCCCAGCTTTTGTGAGAACAGTGAGAGGACTGTGCATGCCTGTGAATTGTCTCCTTGTTTCTGCTTTGCATCTGTTTTCTCTCTGTTTGAAAAAGTTGGAAGCCTTAAAGGAGTGGGCTTCTTCAGTCTCATGGGGGTTACACTCTCCCTCTCCATGGCTGTAGGAGTTCTCACAGACTGCGCAGTGGGAATGTGTCTACTAGGGGAAAAAAAATGATGGTTGTGATGGTGATGTGTGTATTCGTGGTTTTGAGTCTGTGATCTATTAATTATTAAATGATAGGCTGTGACTACTTGCAAAAAGCTCAGCAGTGCCTCCTGATTTAACATAGCGTTACTATTTAGCTGCTATGAATGGGTATAGTTGACAGCTTTTGAGGTTGGCTGAATGCAATGTGTAACCTTGAAACATGTCCCCTTATTAGTGGGATTGATAAGCTTTCTCTGCTAATATTCACTTCATTAGTGCTGCAAAATTGTTCACATTTAAATATGTTTTAGGACATGAATTTCAGTTTTGAGAACACATTTGATACAATTTAAACTAACCAAATTCATCATTATTATTTAGTATTATTAAACAGCATTAAGTGGAAGCAAATGTCTACAGATTAATAATAACCGACCACACTAAATAAATGTGTTGACACCTGAGAAGGCATGGTTTTATCCGTGCATCTGTTGTACTTTGTTGTTTAATAGTATACAGGTTTTCCACCTAGATGCAGTATGCTCTGTGTTTAACCCCACTGTGTGTGCCGTATCATAATGACTGCCTTTAACATACTCACCACCTTACTAGTCACAGAGGACACCTCTCCCCAGGCAGCTGAGGCGGTGACCTGTCCGCCCCTGTGTGTGGCTGTTTTGGAGCCGGTCTTGGCCCCAGCGCGTTAACGTGTGTGTGAGCGGAGCTGACAGGGAGAGAGAGTCCATGCCACTCCCTCCCCACCTCCTCAGGGGAAAAGGCTTGCATGGCAGAGCTGTCACCCAGGAGGTCGCTCAGTGTTAACGCTCCCGACACGGATTAAACACTAGTGGCCAGTGCCGGAGTGCAGGGTCAGTGTAGCCACCACTGACAGGCACCACGGGGCCCCTGCTGACTGCCCCGCTCCAGCCTCATACTGGCGCTACTCTGGCCCTGGCATGTGTCAGACAGGAGGGGAGACAACGGCCAGAGCTGGCCCTGTGAGCAAATGCTAATGCTTTGCCTTGCACAACTGCTCTTCCTCAGTGCTTTGATAAAGAGCTGCTATCACTGTTGCACTGTACTGTGCAGACATCCTTACGAGCTGTGGCTTTTTTTTTAATCTTCTTTTGTTTACAGATTAGAGAAATTACTGAACACTTAATTCAGGACAATATAATTATATAATATAACAATTTATTATGGTTTAATTTTGAATTTGCTTAAGGAATATTTAAGTTAATTGCATTGATCATACTTATATTTAGTTATGCATGTAATACTAACATTTGTACTTTTCTTTGTTTATTTTGTTTTTATTAAGGCATGAAATAAGACAAATATAGTAATAATTTAATCAGAGTGGGAAAATAACCACCTAACTTGATACCTAAGTACGTATCAATGTTAGTATATCTGTATTTGAATTAAAAATCGAATTGTAAATTGCATCGTACTCCAGATATGATACAACTGACTTCTCCCTGCTCAAGAGGGACATAAGATTCCCCATTTTATTGCTCTCACTCGAATGTAGCCGCTCTCTCTCTCTCTTTCTCCCCCTCTTCCTCTGTCTCTCTCTCTCTCTCCCTCCCAAGTCGATAAGACTTGAGCTGAGCGTATGTGAAATATTTATTCAGCGTTAGCTCAGAGCACCATGGCTGCCCACACACTCTACCTGCCCCGAAGAGAAATCTTATCTGTGCTTCCTCTGCCTCCGTCACCCCCTGAAAGCCTGTCCCCACACTGGCCCAAGCTCAACACAAATTACATGTCTCATTGCTCTGCGTTTACAGCTACTTTAAAGCCTGCCGCTCCTGTCCCCAACATAAGCCCTCAGCCACAGATTCTGTTTCAGCCTGGTTGAAAAAAAAAAAAAAAAAAGACCTGAGTGAGCGGCGCTGCTATTTGTGCCTTTGATTCATTACTAATTTTTTTTTTTTTTTTTGAATTTTAATTGAGGTGGTAATGCAGATTAATTTTACTGCCCTTGATTTCACCCAGAAAAAGAACATCTCTATCAAAGTAAAGACAAGGTTGTGTTAAGGCTCTTATTTATTCTTTAAAATATTAATTAATTTAACTTATCTTCTAAATATTTATATATCCCACACTTCCTGTCCCTCACACACACACGCACACACACACACTCAGACATCCACACACATACATACACAAACCCTGCAGCCTGTAGTGTTAAACTCTTTCAGTATATGTTCACGTAATCTGGCATCCGTCCACAGCCCCCATGACTGACCCTCATAATGCTGGCTGGCGCGCTCTTCTCGCTTTGTTTAGCTTTCCAAGTGGAGTGTAACTGAGGAGAAGTAGTGAAGATACAGCCAAGATTAAATCTTCAGTGTTTTTAGGTGGTACATTGTCTTAAAAATAAGGGTATTTTTGAAATGCACCACGTAAAAAAATGTTTAAAAAAATAGTGGAAAGATTGTTTTGCTATTTACGGTAATGATATTGTATAGCCATGTGTTGTGACATTACAATAATTTGGCTCATCAACAGTATTATGCATGTTATACTGATGTGGTGCCCATATCCGTAGCCCGTTGTCTGCAGTAGTGTTTAAGACAGCATTTGGCAGCCTTGTAGTCAGGTGGTACTGTATGTCTGGCAGTCAGTAGTTTGGGTTGGTAGACTGGGCAGCCCCCTTCTCTGTTAATCAATTTACAGGATGGTAGAAACTCTTATAGAGGGTGTCTTTGTCCCTTTGTTCCTGCTACGATCCCTTCTCCCTCTCCTGGGAGAGTGTGGGTGGTGGGAGCTGCCATGCTTGCTCAGCTTTAAGTTATTTTATTCACACTTTTAATCGCTGAGTGCTTTATTATTAGGTGCTGGATTCTGCTGGCCAGGGGATCTGCATGAGAAGGCGCAGAATGCATTTAGTGGAATCATATTAATGGCACTATAAAACAAATCTGTCAGGCTGTTCTTAACCCTGCTGGCAGAATTGCTCTGCCCAGGGTTGCCCCCTTCTCCAAGCGCTTACAGGTGGCTAAGGAGAGTGCATCTCCATCATCTACTCCACCGTGTGCTAATAGTTTTATTAATTCATTGTTTTTTTTTCTCCCTAGGCACCCCGTGCATAATCATACAGACATTTTTCAGCTAAATGGTGTTTGTCAAGGGAGATTTCCTACATTAGAAACTCTCCTCCCAGACATACATACTAACACTTGTTCAATTACAAGTCGTTCGTTATCCACTTCTGCTGTGTATAAACCTAAATGCCCAGGTATATCATTAATTATTACCCGCCTTTCTTTTGTTTGTTGCTGTACATCCTTTTGGTTAAATAAATGACTGTTTTACCGTATGTGCTACGTATTAGCATTGTCGTGTTTAAAAAGTTCAAGGTTTTACTTCTTGTGTGTAGTTTGTTGACGGATGAAAAAATACACAGTCAAGCCCTTACAGCTGAAATGGAGCCTATTTTTGATGGCAATTAAAATGTGGATTATTTTTTATACAAATTTACACTTAAGCCTGAAAGGTTGCACTTTGTCTAACATGTCCTTTAATCACTCAGCTGCTTGCTAATAAAACATAAACCACTTAGTGGGGAATTAACTCTGTCTCCATTTCACAGAAACTCTGGAGAATGTGAGGAGACAAGGGGAAAGTATAGTCCTGCCTCTGCTCATTACTGCGGGATATCTGACGGCAAAGTCTCAGTCTGTGCACCTGAGTGAAGGAATCTGAGAGGTTTTCCCAGATGTTTCTTTCCATCGTTTTTATTAGTGTTAAAAAAGCATGTAAATCCTGCACACATGGGCTGACATACCATGAGGGAGGAATTGAGAAGATATTTCTGACAGTTTTGGTTTATACCCTCATTTAAGTGCTCAGTTTAGACACAAGGCATTGTATTTCTGTAGGCTTTTATCTTGTCCACTGAGCCAGAACGCGGTGAGCAGAAATTTGCATTAGTGGGCGATTATGAATACCTGTGACAGATTCTCTCTACTGGCTCCCTGGGCGGAAATGAATTGGCTCCCTCTGTTGACTTGCACAGGAAGACAGAGACCAAGCAATTAGACTTTAGTGGTTAATGTAGCAGCTTTTGCAGGGAGGGCAAGGAGGTTCAACATTCCTGCTGGGCTCATGTCAGTTTCCAGGCACATTCCCCCCCCTTTTCTTTTCCCTTTTTTATGAGAATACTGGGAATATGACAAGCTACCTGTCCACCAGCCAGCTGAATTCCTCTGGGGTGAGGGGAGCGTCGCTTTAGGATCGCCTCATGGGAACCGAGGTGACAACACATGACGTAGGTTATTCATAACAGAGAGGAGATATACTGCAGCTACTTCTGCACATCATGCATATTCATTGTTTACCTTTTTTTATCCCCCGCCAGCTCTAGTTTGTTGCTGTATACGTAATTCAAATTAGCTCTTTTAAAAAATGACCATAACATATTGTTCTATTCTTCACATCTTGGTCATCCCACTGTGTTTCTGCATGTAGCTTGGGCTCACCACCATGTCCCAGGTTGTATTGAAGGATAATAAGCAGTACAGTGGTGAAGCCTAGGGCAGTCGGGCCACAGTGTTGTCTGCATTACTCATGGTTCACGTTTCCCTGGTGGCCGTTTGAACCTAGGCCTGATGTGGCAGTAGGTAGACTGGCCCCCAGAGCAACATGCACAGACTCTGCATGGTTGCTATGACAGGAGCAGTCTGCTGTTTACAGGCCTGCTATTGAGGCCTGAAGGCCCCAGTGTTTCACATCCTGTCTCGGGCTTAACTCGAACATATTGTTCGTACTCTAAGCAGCCTCCAGCTCTTTGAGCCTAGACTGCACAGTGCTACCATCGTGTGGGCTCAGCATAGCAGACATATTCACTGTTTTGAAATAAACTCTGTAAGAAAAACTTGTTAGGAAAGTAGGAATGTTACGCTGTTATTCTGCCTCACCGCTCTGTATAAAAGGTAAGAACATGGAATGGTTGTGGGGCGGTGGGAGACATGTTTGTTCCACCATTATGCCAGCAGCGCAGGTAGTCACATTGCCGGGTCAATATCTGTGTAAAAGGGACAACCGCCATGGCGGGACTTCACACACTACACGTCGACACTGTTGTGTCACACGTCACGCCTCTGATTCGCTGGCATGCTATCTAAAATCAGACACGGGGGCGGCATTATGCCGGCTTTGTTTGGTGCAATGTAAAAAAGCGAATCAACATAATGACGGGTCTTCTTTATGGCAATATTGCAGGATCTTTGTTTAAAAGGGGCTAATGTTACTGATGCAAAGGATGCATTAATTATATAAAATGTTGCATAAGTATGAGGGAAAAATTTACATTGTGAAAGATGTCTGTGAATAAAAGTGGACCATATGTTGGGTGTATTGGCGCATAATCACACTATAGTAGATTTTAAGATTCAACTTGCTGTGGGGACATTTTTATTTCATCCCTGTCAACCTGCTGGTGTGATCCTCCTCACACATTCCTGATAATTTCAGTTGGAGACAGACTCATTAGGGTGTCACTAAATGGGTTTAAATGCAGCCGTCCAATTAGTGCTCTGCTGTGAAATGCAGTGGGTGTTGTGCAACGTGCTTAGCACCACTCCTTTACAGAATTATGAGGGATTACTCATTCAGTGTGATCCATCTTATTTCTACCAGGGGTCTTGGCTTTTCTCAGTATCATCGCCACGGAGGGGGTAAATGTTGCAAATGCTTCTCCAGTTGCCATATGTGCCTCGTCAGAGAGCCTCGCTGCTTCTGAATCTAAGAGGATTTGATGTGCTAGTTAAAAGACAGCATACCATGCCTATCCATGTCATACTTTCTGTTCAGCAGTAAGGCACTCTGCCAGCACAGTGTTATTGGTGTATATAAATAGGATTTCAAGATATTAAAAGTTGCCCCTGAATGTCTGTTACTTTCAAACCACTAAGAGTAAAATCTGTTGCCATCGGCTGTAAATCTCAAAGGCTTTACAGTCTGTAGTGCCTTTCATGAGATTTAGGACGTGGTTAAATCCATTATATATTTTGTTTTGGGAACAGGCTTGCTGAGATTTGAAAGCTGGGTGAGGGTGCTATAGTGTGATGTGCTTTGCGTTATGCTGTCACGTCCTGTCTCCTCAGATCTTCCTGGTGACGGTGTGGCACTGGGAGCTCTTCATGCTGCCCCTCTTCCTGCTTCTGCTCATCGGCTGGAACTACTTCCATCTCACCCCAGCGAAGGCCAATTCCAACCAAGACCTGGTGAGTGATGAGGATCCTAAACTCTTCAGTATTTACACATCTATAGTACAAATTAAAACTACACTGTGTTAAACAACCTTTGTTCACATTGGACAATTTGCAAATTTTAATGTCAATCACAGCTGTTACACTTGAATATATATACTGTATTATACAATGAAATGAATGCAATGTGCAGAAGCCTGTAAAGATAGTCTCACCACATGTGTAAAGACAGGACTGTTGCTCTCTCCTGAACATACCATTATGTCCTCTATCTACTGTTATGGAAATTATGTTTGCCCTACACATGTCTGTGAAGGTTAATGCTGTTCACACTTCTGACTGCCCCCCAATTTCACTGTGTTGTAAGCCTTCTCACCGGCCAGCCAGGGGCCTGGCCTGCTCACACACCCTCCCAAGAGCTACATCCCCGGCCCAGTGATTGTGTTTATGGCTGCTGGCAAAGATGCTGTCTCTGGGCAGTGTTAAAGCCCTGGCTCACCCTCATATCCAGTGTGGAGGCTCTGTCACCCCTCTCTGACCCTCTGGCCAGCAATGACACAGCTCTGTTCCCAGGCAATGTCACAGTGTGCGCCACAGTCGGGTCAGGGATGACTTGATATAAAGTGATCTAGGCAACAGCATCCAAATTAAATGTGTTTTTTTTCTTTCCTCTTTCTGTTTTTCTGTGTGCTTATATTGTGGAGAAATGAGATTGCTTTGGTGTGACAGTGCTCTTGTGAGGAAGGCCCTCTTTCACCTCTCCTTTTGTGTGAGGTCACCCCTGTGATGCAGTCTCTATGGAAACAAGCCTCTCCCAATAGGGGTGAATGTACTCAAAGAAAATTTCATTACTAGGTGTTTGTTAAAAATGCTCCAGTGCCCACATGTCCCGTTCGTTTGAAATCACCCTCTACCCTTTATTTTCTCTTAGGTGAACATGAGCATGGGTGACGACGAAGATGAGGGCGAAAAGGTATTTTATCTTGTCTCTTTCTAACATTTTAGGGGATAATATGTCTTGGTGGAGCATTATCACTCCTCAGTTTTCACTATAAATATAAATCTTTAAAGGTTTACCATGAGTACTGGCTGTTTTAACATTTCATGGTGGCATTAATCAGTGGCTTGTCTAAAAATCATTTTCTGGTTTATCATAAGTGTGAGAACCGTAAGACTTTTTTTTTTAATGTCTGAATAACGATGGGAAAATCAAACACATACTGTAACATATATCAATATGACTGCATGCTTCTGGTGGGTACAAATTCCTGTTTTAGAAAGTAGCTGTGATTCTTTCACAAATAAAGTCATGCTTCCTAAAAAAAAAAAAAAAAGAAAATGTTCTACCAAAGTAAAGAACCATTCAGGTTCTAGTTGAGATTTTAGCATAGTCACAATGAAGGGCTCAGAAGCTCTTTTCTAACTAAGAATAGAAATATCTTCATGCATCACAAATGAGCGTAACATCTATGAAACTGCAGCATTCTGTTCCTCTGGGTATTCAGTGTCACTCTACAAATGCACTCCGCTGAGATACCGCAGCCCTTTGAAAATCTATAAATCAAATTTAACCGGCATTGTCAATTAAATTTTGCACAGCTGTTGGGGATAATATCAGTAGATTTCTCCTATCATCATTGTCTAAATGGAACAAAAATGTTGAAAATGACCTTTACTACCAGAACAAATGAACAAAGTACAATAACACAGCAGTAAACTTATACTCTGCCCTAAAGGTTATGAGTCGTTTTCACTTATTCATTTGTGAGAAACAATAAATGACGTGTATTAATATATCTCTCTTGTGTCTCCTGAAAAACAAAAACAACAGGAAATCTTTAAGTAGCCTGAAAATTATACTTCCCCACAGCACATAATATTCAATTACACTCATCCCACTGTTTTCTGTAAAGAAGGAAGCGTTAACAGGGATGTGTATTATTGCTTTATGGCAATGAAGTGTGGAACTAACACAAAGCCTCCAAGCAATGACCCTTGTGCTGCGTGTCTAGGCCCAGGATTCATATCCATAATGCGCTCAATATATTCTGTTGTGACGACCTGGGGCTACGAAAAAAGCCAGCTCCTTTTAAAAACACAGGCACATCCACCAAATCCTGTCTGAAAGGATGGGCTAATTCACAGATGAAACTCGCATGATATGTCTGCTCACACAAAGTGGGAAGCCATACTTGCTATCTTTGCTAAGAACAGGCAAACTGGTTCTTACACATATAGCACTGATACAGAAAATTCAGTGTTTTTATTGATATTGAATCTGGCAGGATTAGCTTCACGCTCTGAATTTAATATCATTGCTTCACAGAAGGATTATTACATTTGTCTTTACCTTGAAACCACAATGTATGATAGAGGAATGTGTACTTTTTTAGTTTAAGAAATAGCAGTGTCTTTAGAAAGATTTAAGGTTTTCTCAATACGCTGCATGTGTTTCGGAACTCAGCCTTCGCCTCTTAAAGCTTTTTGAAAGGTTTTCCATGAGCCTCCTAAGCCCTTTCACACTCAGAGGAAATGAAATATCTCCTTTCATTTACTAATTAAGCAGTCACCCATGTTTGTTTTAAGCTGTCAGCTTTAATTTAAAGTGGCTTATTTGAAAGTCTTGTTATGGTCTTGCTGTCACTTGAATGTGATATCATGCAGTTAGATCAAACAGTGTAGATTTACACTGCCTATCAAAGTCTTCTTTAAAAATATTTGGGGTTAAAGAGTGATCAGTGTTAAATTTGATGACTTCAAAGTCTTTGCTTTTTTCCCCTAGTCTTTCCTCTAACATGTGAATAAAGGCTTTTCCCTCTGAGAAGGTTATGATTACCACTCAAATATGTTTTTATCCCCCATTTTTCCCCCTTGAGGAAGGAAATATGTAAACCTCAGGCAGAGCACCAAGAATGTGAAGGCATGACGTTAAAGAGAGACGAAAGGCAAGGCAGTGTTACAGCAGGATAATACAGAACAGATTCTCTGCCTGTGAACAAATCTGTCCTCAGGGAAAGAGACAGCTTACAAATTATGTGTGGGCAAAGTGACTTCCCTTTGGCCTTAGGTATCAATTGTGCAGATAGACAATATTTAATCATAACATAAAGAAACAGAGAGGCAAAACAAGTCCATAGATCTCCAATAGAAAAGAACAGGGAAGATGAAACAGCCCTTTCATGCCCCCCGGCTGGCAGAGCTGGTCTGGGGTTGACTTGCTCCCAGAGCCCAGCCCAGGGGGAGTTAGGGGGAGGAAGAGAGGTGGTTGTGGGGGTGCTAGACGGGGCTGGGGGGTTGCTCCATCTCTCACCCGATAGTTCACAGTCACCACTGGTTCTCCTTGAGCAAACCAGTCAGACAAACTGCCCATGTCGTCATCTGTGGCGTGTATTATGGGAGCTACCGCACATGGACATGAACACATTAAAACCTCTGAGAGAATTTTTGTGTGTTTTATCCAAGCAAATTGTTTGTTAGCTTATTTTAGCTCCATATGAGATAATTTGCCTGAAAAACAGGTGTCTTTCATTTGGATGTACTTCTTATCTTTGTCAAAAAAGTCACTAGAAAAATATTCAGTCTGAGAATTTAAATTTGGCACCGTTTACTCTAATTAAAATGATGCTAAATGAGCTTTTTCCAGCCTTTGATAACACCCCACATGTCTGTGAGAGTATGTTTACCTTTGTGCACGAGATCAAATTGGTTCTCCATTACTGCACCTTAAAAGGAAGCTTTTACAATTTTATCTGAAATGAGAATATGATTTCACACAGGTTTTCTAATCAGTAGACATTTAGGATTCATTTAGTCCATCCCCCAGTTTAACCATCCTTTTCCATTTCAGAAGAAGATTCTATTTATTTTTGTTTTCTGTGCACTCCTGTACATGCTGAGAAGAGAAATGAACAAAGATAAAGAATATCATCAAATGATTAATGTAGGAAGGACTTCAGTTTTGGTCGCCAAGGAGATGGAGGATTTCAAGAATCTTAAAGGAGATGAATAATGATAATCATGAAAGCTCTGTCTCTTGATTTATACTTCAGAGTGCATCTATTTGTCTGTTTTTTCTTTTAGAAATGAAAGCCAATATGGTTTCTCTTTTTTTCTGCTGGGGCTATATTTCTGGCTAAATTTACCTTGCGTGTGTATCCATTGCAGTTAAGTAATGCCTCATATCACTTATTAGATTTCAATTCTAAATCATGTAATTGGGTCGCTTAGACAAATTGAAATGGAAACATGAAAAGGAATGCGAGCCTAACTGATGAGGCTCTATATTGAGCGAGCTATCATTTCTCAATGTGTGGCTCTCTAGGTCCATCAGGAGCTCCCCGACATGAGTTGTAATGGCTTTTAGCAGAATCTAACAGTGTTCCCTGCTTTCAAAATAAACTTAGGATAAAGAGCTCAATTAACACCTGATGTGGAGTAAAAGACACACATGAATGCTCGCCCAGCCCCCTCAATGCAGGGGAGTAAGATGATGAAGACGCATAAACACTGATAGTCCTCTTTCCCCATGATGAGACCATGAGATGTTAATCTCAAGGAAAGCATATTTGTGATACTTTTTCCTTTTTTGGACAGTGCTGAGCCTCCAGTGTCTGTCCAGATCTGAGCCCAGTGGGGGAGGCTCTGCTAGTGTGGGAATTGCTCTCTTCCTGTGCCTTTCGTGGAGGAGAGAGGGCCTGACAGTGGGGAGTCTCTCTGTACTGACAGACAGTGTGTTCCCAGGGGCTGCCTCATGAAGCTCTGATAAAGGCATTCTGTCTGGACCCTGTCAATGCACACAGGCTGCGGCTTCGGCTGACTTGTAACATAAACATATAGACATCCTCAAGCCTCCTGTTAGGGTCCATCAGAGCACCCTCCCCCAGCACTCTGATTCCCCTCTCCCACCCTCCTCTCTGTCATCATTTCTGTCATTATTTCCTCCTTTTGATGTGAGGTTTTTCAGCCCTCTTTAGCTTGTGTTACTTGTGTTATCTCTGGTCACTCATCTGCCTCTGGAAGGCTTCACACTCATCGTTATTTCTTGCCTTGATGTGAACGCATTCATTTCGTTTCGAGACAAACCCTCCAACCCCCTCACATGTTGACTTATTGCTTGCCAGACTCAGTCGTTATTATGTCAGCGCATTAAAAGCAAATAATACTCTCTGTACAGTGTTAGTTGTGACAAGATTCATACAAATACGTATCCAACTGGTGCTCTACAAAGGGTGAAGTGTTTCACTCATGCAGAGAAAGTGTTAAAACAGGTTAGAAAACCTGGACTGACAGATTTGTAAAAACATGTTCAAACTTGTCCTGTGCAGGCTGTTGGAATGGAATCTCTCCTAAGTTGTGAGGCCCCTGCACTCCTTGTCTAGGTCGTCTAGTCTGCCTGATTGCGGATAGCCATTTTGTGTACTTTTCATCTACCAGAGAGTCTTGATTGTGCTGCACTTGTGCAACAGCTCTATTGTGTGTGGTGGACAAAAGCTGAAATCTCGCAGCCATCCACATAACAGCTTCTGAGCACTGAGTCTGTCTCATCTTCAAAAGCATAGTCTGAAGATATACAGTGTTTGCTCATTATGGGCCATTCAATAGATAAATCACACATAATAGCACAGCAGAGATAAACTGGTCTTTGTCTACCCTGCCCAACAATTGACATACAGTGTACCTCATCAGAGACTGCATTTTTTTTTTGCTTTTTCAGGAAGCTGGAAAAAAGGGTTTGATGGACAAGATACATATGGTGCAGGAAGTAGTGATGGCTGTCCAGAATGTTTTGGAAGAAATCGCAAACATCGGAGAGCGAATGAAGAAGTAATTTAACCATTTTCTATTTGTCACAGCAGCATTGACTTTATTTATCTTATTTTTTATTAATAGTGTTTGTGGAATCAACATTAATCTGACACAATAATTCTCTCACAGCATATTCAACTGGTCGGTCCCATTCCTGTCATGTCTGGCCTGCTTAGTGCTGTTTGCGGGAACAGCACTATTGTATTTTATCCCACTGCGGTATATTGTGCTGATATGGGGTAAGTTGTACATCTGAAAAAACAATGTTATTCATAAAATTATAAAGGAACAAAACATGTTTACATAACTAATACCTAAAAGCTAACAGACTCCCACTGTGTGCTTCTTGCTAGATTCTTAATTCTTATGACCATAACATCCCAACAAAAAGTATAAAAATCAATGCCTGTACCATTGTTGCAACACACAACTCATATTCAGTCTAACTGCAAATCCACGATTTAATGAAGTGCGGTAATTTAAGAACTCTGCCATCCCTACACCTCTGCAAATGCACAGAGATCAGACAGCTGCAGAGGTTTGCTCTGCTCAGTGTGGGCTGATATGGCAGAGCCCAGCAGAGGCAAGGCCTAGGGTTTGTGTGAAAACAAAGCAAAGCAGAGGTAGAGTAGCAAGCTGTATATAATACATGATGTCCTTGGGCAGTCTGTAGGCTCCTGGTCTAGCCTCTCATTATCTGCTGTAGTCATACAGAATAGACAGTCATCTCAGTGGTCAGGGAGATATGCTGCCCTTAACAGGCTCTCCTCCTCCAGCTGTAAGCCCACAACCACTGTACTTCCACACTGCCTTCAACACAATCAATACCAAAAAACCATCATATCAAACAAAAACACACAGTCTGAGACACTCCTCTGCCTCCCCAGTTAACCCCCATCTTTGTGGTTGCAAGGCAAGCCTTTCAAGTTGCTTGCACATATTTAAGTCCTTAGGTTCTTTGTCTGCATGTTGAGGTAAGGCAGTACCAAGCTGTGAATATAATGGTCCCATTACAAGACCCCAGAGATATTTTTTTTTTCTCTGTGGTATGCAGCCATGTGCAAAGTAAATATAGAAATGATCAGTTTGAAGGAAACAAAAGTGAGAAGAAGCTACCATGAACTTTTGCCTGTTTTTCAAATTGAAGTAACTAATTGATTGATAAGAAAAGTGTTTCTTTATCCTTTCTTGTCTCCATTTTACTGGTCAGTTTGGCTAAAGAGTATCAACGGAAATAGCATCATATAATGCAGATACACTGGTAGGAGCTCCATACTCTACACAGATAGGGTTACACAACTCTATTTATTATTATTAGTTTTTATACTGTAAAACTGCATAAAAACATGCTGGTCAGTATGACAACTTTATTTATTAATGTGTTCTTGTTTTCACAGGCGTTAACAAATTTACCAAGAAGCTGCGCAACCCATATGCTATTGACAATAATGAAATACTGGATTTCCTCAAGAGGGTGCCTTCTGATGTTCAAAAGGTAAGGGTCCAATTTTACATACAGATAGGGAGGGAATTCCCTGAAGATGTCTGCATTATTTGCTGTACCAGAATTCCCAAGTGTTGCAGAAATATATCCTCTAGCTTTGTTTGATTATTAATGGACTCTCGCCTTTAAAGCAGCACTGGCCCAATTATTCCTCAGTGCAGTACCATGTAGTCGCCGCACCGCCTGAGTGAGGAGATGCTCAGATCTGTCCTCAGCCATATTGCTGCAGCCTCGTCCGTTATTAGCAATTTTGTCTGTCTGATTGAAGCGCTAGCCTGTGACATTAAAGTTGGTGATTGGCTGAGGGCCAGCAGAGGGCTCCTGACGTCTCTGGCTGTTGTGTCAGCACAGAAACTCTGATGTGGCCTCAGTCACTTCAGGGTGGTAGAGTCAATTAATGTAGTCGTGAGCCCCGGTCGTCTTGCTGGGTGCCATATGTGATTACATATTAGCCATGGCTGATATGTCATTTGCATTTACATCACAGAGCTGGGGAGAGCTGTCAGGGTGTTGTAAGTGGTGCTGGGTGCTCGTCGTTGTCTGACTGAGAATTTTGCTCTGCCAGGAAATGAAGTGCCACAGTAGTGCCTTCATCTCCCAGGTAACTCACCAGACAGAATTCAGTGAAAAATCCTGACAGTCTGGATCTGGAAAGACACTCTCACCCCAGTCTGTTTCTCTGCTGCACCCTTGATGTCCTCCTGCAGCAAGCCGTTGCTGACTTCTCTATGATGTTGGAGGGAGCCTGTGTTGTTTGAGATTTGGCTGACTGAGTTGGCAAAACAAGGTGGTGAATACATTTTGATTCAGAATGCTTTGTATGTCTTCTTCCCCATTGGGATATGATGTTTGAGCTTTGAAAATGACTCACATTCAAATCCCATGGAAACAATACTTTTTAGCCTGGTTTAAAAGAGAAACTACATCTTGAAAATAGCTCCAATCATAAAAAACAAAACACCCTTAAGATTCATCATAAGTACGTTTCATTATGTACTGTGAAAAATAACCTTAACATCATATACACCGGAGACCCAAAACAATAGACCACATATTTTGTTTTTGTTGACTTAGAACTTCAATCCTCAGATAGGTGTGGACACAAAAACACCACAAAGGCTGAAAATTGACTCCTGTCTTTCTTGCAAATGTGACTTGGCAATTAGTGCCTGCGCAAATCTACAAAGTCTGCCTCAAACGGGGACTTCTGACAACACTGTGTCTGTCCTGAAATAAGAAGCATCTGTCAGTTCTGAGGACAGTTTCATGTTCTGATGCAGGAGGCAGTCACTTTGTTCCCACATTCCATCTCCCATTCTAATAATGGAGACCAGCTAATTAGCATAGAGTTCTTACCTTTATTCAACAGATTCAACGTATTGTTTGAGCTCAGCAAGCATGCTTCAAAAGCAAGTTTACAAATTCTAGCCCTTCTCCTTTTCAGTTTACCCTATGATCAGAATTCTTTGGATTACGATGGCAATTTTGAAAACAAAAAAATACGGACACTTGAATATAATTTCTTGAATTTCAAAGATAACACAATTTTACAACATAAATTTATTTTCTAAATCCGTTTGAACATCAAGGAATTTCTGAAAAAAAAAAGGAGGTCTGGAACTTGAGTGAACCTGTCTCAAGCTTAATTCTACGTCTGTAGAATTAACAAGTAGAAGAAAATAAGGTTGAAAGTTCAGATGTTACATTTCAGGTCTAATTTTTGCCTGGAGAAATCAAAGTCACACCAAGGTTCTGTAAGAAAGCGATGTTGGTAACTTTTCAACCTAAACAACACTGGCTTTATCGTATTCTTGAGCTTTAACAAAGTTTTCTTTAGGGGACATAACTTACAGTGAGTGATTATGCAGTTTGCAACTCCCTCACTGGCCTGGCAGGTCATCTCAACAGTTGATGTCTGTTTCTAATATTGTGATTGTGGTGCAGAATGAGGGGGGCGTACACTGGTACGGAACCCTTGACTCTTCAAATCCTTCCTCCCTGTGATTAATCCCCTCTGCTCCTGTGTTTAAAAAATGATTCATTACAGGCGAGCCCGCCTCGCTTTCCCCTGCACCAGCTCTCCTCAGGGGAGCCATTACCGTGCGCTCCACTGAGCTCGGATTACCTGCCTCTGACCAAACTCCTGTTTGTTTTTACAGGTGCAGTACAGCGCGCAGAAAGCGCCCACCAGCCAGAGCCAGCCGCGGAAGAAAAGGTAAGCTCCGCGGACACGCTGGATGAAAGGCTGGTCTCCTTTTGAATATAGTACGACGCAGTCCACCTGACAACAATGCTCCAGTGCCAGCAGAACCCATGACCCTGTGCGCCCCACCATAGCACCCTAACTCTGCCCCCTGCTGCTGAGGGGCAGCCAGCCGCACTCTGGCTTGTGTGTTTGCCACCCCCCTGACAGGGGCTGTGAACTGCAGCAGCTAGGAGGGCAGCACATGGCGCTGTCAATCACAAGCCTGGAGGTAAAGAAAAGAGAGTGCTGCAAGGCTCAGCCTTCATCTTTGGATGTATTTTAGCAAAGGAATGAAAAGCGTTGGGTTTGGCTTACCTCAGACCTCCACTGTTTTTCTTTTTTTCTTTTTTTTTTTACTTTGGTGAAACTGAGAAATTTGCCTTAAGGTAAAGTTAATATGAGCTTAACAGTTTATGGAAAACAAATCATGGCAATGTTTTTTTCTCTATCCATGTGTTAATATAATTAAAAGTCAAAAGGTCATGTATAGTATATCACAATGATTTTTCAATGATTTTTTAAATAATCAGGGAGAATCAATGTTTTATCACACATTAAACATGTTAGGACAGAGTACTGAATTCTTTACTATATATAATATCATGCTGCCAGCTTTCTTAATTTTATCTCAGCAATAAATGTATTCAAGTACTGTGTGTGTATTATTTCTGGCTGCCTTTATTTTTTTAACTAAAGTCTCTATGTTATGTTAGACTAATTCATTTGAGAGTTTTATTTTTACTCAGTATCATGTGTGAATCATCAAATGAAGAATTTGCAAGTATCCTGAATAAAGAATCTTGATCAGCTTGAGCTCCTGTTTTTGCCCGTGTTTTTTTCAATAACTGCACTTTAGTGAGGATGGATTACACCACTTCTTTACTTGAATACACAGTAAACACATCTGATTACACAACATAGCCATTGGAACAGAGCTCACACACCGGCCACCGCTGCGCCTTGGTTACCGAGCTCACATCAAAGCTGTGTGGCTCCTGTGTGCTTCCTAATGCAATGCTTTGTTGCCTTCTCACAATAACAGGGTCCAGATGAGAGAGAAAGAGCTCATCTCACAGAGAGTACTCTCTCCATCCTCAGCACTTAGTGCTTTACATTTCCACTAAAATCACCTGGCCTATCAAATGGTTACACACACACATACACACACTGTGTTTTCCATCTGTCTTCCCACAATAGTTTTTCCAAGTAGAGAGATGTATTATATCATCCATCACTTTTGTCATTTATATTAAGTTTACATACCAAGAAGTAACCAGTTAAAGACACCTTTTGACATTTAGATTTTTGCAAAACTGCCAAGCAATTTTAGATTATTCTCATATAAATGCACGACTGAGAGAACAAGTTTCTTCAAAATATTTATAATTAATACTGCATTGATTCATTATATCAGCTAGTCTACATAAGTCTGCCAGTTGAACTCTCACCATGCAAATTAACGTTAACATGGAAAAATAAGGTTTCTTCTATCTCTGCTTTCTATCTTTCTGATAGTAGACAAATGAGTACTCCCTTTTAAAATACACATAGTTAGAACTGGAGTTGGGCTGAACTGAGGCTTGGACCCCAGCAATGGGAGTTTGTTGTAACTGATTGGGGGACTGAGCCTTGCGGCCGGGTGCCCCCCTCCTCAGCAGTAGCATGCTGGTGAAAGAGCATCCATCTGTGCTTTGTGAAGAGTTTGATTGGCTCAGGGGGACCTGGTGGAGCCCCGGGCTATCTCTTTTGACAGGCTGATAGAGACATCACTGGGCTCTCCCAGGAGCTGCCACCAGGGGTCCATTTCAAAGTGAGAGGGTGTGGAGGTGACCCTGAGCTTCTGACGAGCCAAATCCCACACACTGGCTGAAACCCTCCTACATTCCTGGCTCCATCAGGGCTGGGGAGGGGTGGGGGGGTGGGGGGGCTGGTTTTGGCTCTGCTGGGAGGAGGGCAGTGCTGGGGAGGGAGGGGGTGGGGGGTAGAGGGTATAAGCAGATCACTGGCAAGACCCGATGAAGTGTCCCCAAGAGGTGAAACCAATTAAGCAATACTCCCAGGGTACTTTTAATCGACATTTCAGCAAACAACCAAATTGCCGCACCAGGACATCTAAATCTCTCTGAGACACGTAAAAATAAGAACCTGACAATTAGTTGTCATGTAAATCCCAATTTAAATAAAAAGTCACTTAGGAGCATTGCAATTTTTAAGTCAAAATAACATTGTGTCATGAGCAGATATATTATTGAGGCAAATGCTGCCAGTGACATTATGAGAGGTCATATGGGAATACGGTTGCCTGCCTCCAAGCTGTCAAATGTTTGAATCTGTGGCACTGAGGTTGTGGACTTGGATGTTCCCGGTATCATTCATAGTCAATGGATCATACAGAAGAGTCTGACAGGGTTACAACAATTGTTGATTTGGCTCTGCATGCACCAATGCACACTCATACTGTCTACTCATACACACACACAGACACACATAAGTCCCTCTTCAAAGATGTGCAATCATATTTAAGGAATTATTTATCAATGTATTATCTCCTGGGAAGACTGTGAATCTCTGCAGAGGAAGTCACCGTGCAATATGGTCCCTGAATGCAGTGGGGAAAATCCCTGGATGTTTTACAAGCTTGCTAATGAACATTTGAGCCACACAGCAGTTAACATTGTCTGATCACATTTTTTCTCCAGTAGTTGTTGTTGTTGTGCATGGTGTGGCAGTGATGTCTTCATCAGGCTGTCAAAAAGGAAGTGCCTGCAGCTGTGGCGGATCCCCCCAGAGCCTGTCACACTCCTTGTTTCCATGGCAGTCCTTCAGGCAGCACCACAGGCAGGCTGTGTGCAAGGACCCATACAACCTGTTTTTTCAGCAGCCGCTCCTGTGATGTTCAGCCCCGGAGCGGGCGTCAAACTACCAAGTGCAGAAAGAGAGAACACTGCACCCTTTCTCTTTGTCGCCGTTCTGTGTTGCTTTATAAGGAGATGCATAGCAAAAAAAAAAAAAAAACCCTCCTCATTTGAATAAGCCACTATTCTCAGCATCTCCTTAGTAATTGTTACATGTGCAATGCCATTGACCTCCTCTCTGAGAGACATAATGTTCACAGTACGACAAAGTAACAAAAGCACAACTCATAGTTGACTTACATGTGTTAAAGCTCTTATGCACATGTTATTTGGTCTGCTTGTACCACCTGAGAAGCGGGTCATAGAGATCAGTGGCTGCGCTCCAAGTACCAACTGGCTTAAATTAGAAGTGCAGAGGTTATAATCTGCCTCCAGACAGAACCCTGACACCAATAAAGAGCAGGATTTACTGGGCATCAACTCAGAAGAACACAATCCAAATGACAGACCAGACTGTGTTTGCTACAATTACTGATTGTTTTGCCTAGGAGAGCACATCTACCTAAGGAGGCTGCATGGGGAGCGCTTAAAATTATCCTATAGCCTGTTTTTGCTGTTTGTTCCAGATCATAACAGTCGGCGCATTGCTTTAGTCTCTCACAGTGATATAAGATATAAATCACAGTAACCAGAATTGATGTTGTCTCTGGGAATAGGGGTGAAAATATGTCTGCGATAACCGACAGAGATAACAGAGAGAAAAATGGTCGCTAATAGCAGCTGTTTGCAGTGGCTCCAGTTTACTAACAATTCATTTTGTGGCCCACAGTACACACTGGTGTTAAGACATGGCAAAAGCCATAATTCTTTGTAGCATCAAGAATAGAAGATGGCCTTTAAGAGCTGAAATTAAATCATTGGCCTTTAAAAGCATCTCTCTAAGGGGCGAGCTGCATTAATAAATTCAACTGATTCTGCTTTAATATTATTCAGAGTGCATTAAAATGAAGACAACAGCTGGGATCATGCCCGGTCTCGGGAGTATTGCTTGGGCCAATGAGTGCCGGCGAGATGCAAAGCATGTCTGAGCGCAACCCTGCGTTGTGGACGGGGGGCACACAAGGTCTCGGTGTTACAGGTGCAGGCCTGACAGTTGCTGTTCCCGGATCAGAGGTTGTTGGGTACTGACACTGGCCACAGGACAGCTACTGCCTGACTTAAAAAACAATGTCACATGGGAATAGACACCCAGAGCCAATCAGGCCAGCTACTGCCAAAATCATGACAGTACTGCTTATGAGAACTACAAGAACCTTCAAACTATTAAATGTTTTTATAGCCACTGTACCAAATACTTATAGACTCACTTTGTTATGTTGAAAAATGGATAAACTGTAGAAGGAAAAACTGTTCTGTGCTTTGAAAAAAAAAGAGGGGAAATAAAGTGTTAAGCTTTCTGACATTTGGTGTTACATCAGTGCTCTATAGTTAGCAAGAGCACATGCGTCAGGAAACAATACAAAGAATAATTGAACTGCATATTTCATTCTAATTAACAGTGATATAACGCAATGTGACTCTCAGCCTCCTGAGGAAAGAGCACCATATTTTGTTTGATGAATCTGCTAAAGCCACAGCTAGTCTCACCACTAACCCCTGGGGAATCAGGTATCATTAGAGATATGAACAGATCTGCTTTTTGTCTCAGTGAAAGAAGGGGAAAACACATTTCCTCAGCTCTGGCACATGGGTGAATGTGAAAGTGTTCAATATTAATAGCCTTTCATCAAGGACACAATTAGGACACCTCTATTTGACACATTCTATAGGTTCTGAATGAATATGGATATATGGTCCCAAGGAAGGAGCCACTGGCTGAATAACAAAGTGAAATCTCCAGCAAACCCGCCACAATGAAGAATGCACAACATGACAATCGGGAGCTGATGTATTTTGATCCGGTGTGAATTTAAAAGAAGCAAGAGACTAAAAGTGTATTATTATTAGCCCGATTTATAATTCACGGCCCAGGGCAAGTTGTATATTTATCCAAATTAGCATACATGCTGCCACACAAACACACAAATGCTGTACACATATTAAAGAGGCCACATTACTTTTATCTTGTACAAGTATTAGTCCTCATACTTGGAAAGAGAGTGTTTTAGTATTTCTGTTGCTTTCAAGAGAATTAGAAAAACGATTAAACTCTAACACTGGTCATGGATCAGTCAGGGGTTCACACAGAGCAGATTTGATTAGTGAGTGCAGTTTTAGGATATGTAATTTTCTACACCAGAGGTTTGCGGTGCTGACTGCAAAGCTAAGGTGTGAAGAGGGCTGTGGTGAAGTGAGGAGACTAATCACATGTGTATCACCCCTGAGCACTGTCTCCTCCAAGCTCTGCCACATTATGACACCAGAGAGTCATGTAGCACACGAGCACAGTTAGGCCCATTAACCAGAGCGGCTAATTATCGGCTCCTACAAGGTCTTCAAGCTCTCAGGCAATGCCTGCTCTCATTTCTGATTAAAAACATAAATGCATGCAGGAAAAAAAAGGATCAATTACAGTGAGGCAGAAAAGATAACAGCCCTGTACCAGAGTAATTAGGCCTGGTGTTTCATCAGAACTGCTTGCTCTGTGATGAAGGTTTAAAGAGTCCAGTGGCAGAAACACCACAACTGTGTTTGTTTTATTTATGATGCTGCAGTGTCACCCACTGGGGCCCAATTAGCCTGCGACTGATGCATTGGAAAGTAACTCCCTGCTCCTCTTTGACAGGAAATGAAAGCTCCACTTGCTTATGTCCTTCTAGTGACCTGTGAGCTTCAACCTGTTAAGGGCAAACTGGCCAACAGCGGCAACTTGAACACACAACGACGGCCTTCTTTTTCTGTTTCAGGCCATTTGCCAGTATATTTCGTATCGATTAACTGTGTCAACAGACGACTCTGTGGGGAGAAAGTGCCAATTCTGGAAGTATTTAGGCTACAGATTCACTTCCGCGCCACTTCCTCCTGGCTGATTTGATAGTGATGCTCTGTAATGTATGTAACAGCATTCTCAGCGTTCCTTACCCACATGAGGGAGCACCACCATAAGGAATGAGACTGATTGCATTGTTGGCTTGAGCTCTTACGCCAGCTTCAAACCTGTTTGTCAAAGTAATTTTCTTAATTAACTGCGATGTGCTCTGATTAAAATAGTATTTACCAATTTACATCATATCAGGCAGCACTGGGTTTAAATTGGCTTTCATGGACGTAATGCATATGTTTTACGACAAGAGAGAGAAATAAAGCGGTAAATGATCTAGTCAAGCTTTGATATGGTATTATAAATACGCTTAGATTTTTTTTAAAGGACATGCTTATTTCAGCGAGACGTTTCTCCTTTCAGTCTTAATAACAATAACAACCGTTCTTAAAACTACTGCAATGGCAGTCCTTCACACCTTCCTCTTTTATGCATTAGAACTACACAGTGCTTCATGTAATCCTTGAATTACGACACACACACACACACACACACACACACACACACACACACACACACACACACAGACATAGTTTATTAGTTTCAATAGGCAAATGAAAAAGAATGTCTATGGTCCTTTAAGCAAGCAGCAAGAGACCAATTAGCAAGTATCTCTATTCAATTTCTCCATATCTCTACTTAGTGAGTGTGAGGGAGAGCGAGGTCTGGGGGGAGGAGTTTGAGCAGCACAGACAGGAAGAGAGAAAACAAAGCAATCATCTCCCAGTGCTTGCCCTCCTCTCCCCTCTCCTCTGCAGCTCCAATTACTGGCTTCTCTCCCTGCCATCAGTATGCAGTAGGGCCGCTCCTCTCCTCCACTCGCCCCAGGCCATTGAATACGTTACCTCTGCTATGGGGCTCGGGGCTCAGGGGCACTGCGCCCCCTAACCCCCTGGATAATTTGGGATTCCTGCTCCTGCCTTGGAGAGTTGAAAACAAATAAAACACCCAGATAAATAAAGAAATAAGGTTGCCTCACAAATATCCAGAGATCTACTGATTTATTGATTTGTTCATTCCTCTACTTATTATTTGTAAATCATTACTGATCCGCAGCCACCCACACCTCCATCCTAAACCTATGTGAGAAGTGAGAATGCACTTCATTCAGGCAAAAGTTTGAAGCATAAGAAAAATAGTTTTTAAAAGTTAGGGTTTTTTTTCTACAACAAATATTAATATCAGGGGACTACTTTGTAGAATAATGTTATATATAGTTGTCCTTATTGTATTGCAGATGTCTACATTATTTCAACTGTTGTTATATGTAGACAAATATTTAGCTTTAGCTTAATGTTCTGTTTAACATGCTTGTAAGTTATGGAAACGTGTTTTAACACAAAACCCCCCACAAATGTTGATTAGCTGTCTCTTCAGACATCACTTTCAGTACAAAAAAACTATCGAAAATCTTATATTTGAAATTTTCTGCATGAACACAAACCTTTTGTTTTATGACAAAGACTATTGCCAGGTGAGGATAACCGTTTTCATTCTTTTACCTCCTAAAATCTGCGCAATGCACTTGAGGCAAGTCTGTAAAGCTGTTCAAACTAGAATGCCTTTGGCTTAGATTTCTTTTCCATCTCCCTGTCTTTGTCCAAGGTTTAAGGTTTGAGATGGCTCACAGCTAAAGACCATACAATTCTTATTAAAGCACGTCATCCACAACACAAAGGTGTGTTTTAAAATCCCACTGGAGAAACGAATAAAAATACTAACTCGTAAAACTATGAACGAACCCCAATCTAGCACCCTACACCACCACTTGTATCAGTATCACAATGCTTAAGTGGAGCTGAATGTACTGAAAATGCTTGCAATCATGAGGTGGAATGAATAACAAAGCAGTGCTCCACTGTGGTTTCAAAATGGTGAAAGAGTATCTCTGTCTGGAGCGTTTTATGTTGACAAACACCTACACTGTAGTTCTCATGCAGTGGTCTGTGTCCACAGCTGCTCTTCCCACTCGCCTGCAAACAGATGTATGCCTCGCTTTTTTGGGTTAGAGCCTCATGACTGACTGAATTGTTTTGGAGATAACAATGGTGTTGAAATGCAAAGAAATGGGGTGGAAATGGTGGCGTGAAAAGAGAGATCTTCCACTTCATTGTACAGCTCGAGGAGGTAACCGAGAGCAAAACCCCAACGTGGGCCGTCCAAGTCAGATAGCACTCACATCGCAACCAAACCACTCCATTCTCCTCGTAGTGACATGAATGCCTGTTTAATATGCTTTTGTTTCTCCAAAAACAGTTGGTGTAAATGATTACTAGATTACTTAATGTAGCGCTGAATCAATTCTCAAACGTGTCTATCCCTGCTGTACAGAGCAGGCGGGATGGGGAAGTGGAGTGAGACAGTGAATATGATAGAGCCATAGGGGAAATTATGAGACTATTAGGGAGACACTGTTGTTACTGTTGGCTTCTTACAGGATTTTGTCAGTAGATGTGTCTCATTTTAATAGTTGGCAGCAACTGGTCAGTCCATGTTAAAACTGCTGGCCACATTATTTTATATTTTGATATTCTCAAATAATGTGTCCAGAAATTCAACCATGATGTAATGTTTGGTGAGGTAATCCACTTAGAATGATTAAGAGGCGCCTCTTTCTTCTTTATTCCATCGCAGTACACCAGTTTCAACTTCAAGGCTTGTTGGCTGTAATAAAGGAGTCCCCCATAATGGTGCATATGAAGAAAATTCTACATTTGAAACACATACAAGGTGGAATTTGACAAGCTCATAAAGTATCATCTGCTTAAATGCCTTGTGACAATATAAGATGAATGACGGTCCATTCAGTGCTAAGCAGCGGTGGTAGAGGAGGCACCTGCTCCTCAAAGGCCAGCTCTAATCATTCTCATCTGGACTCCCCGCTGACATACTAACCTGCTGTTCCTAAGGAAAGGAGATCTGCCTCCCAGATCCTCAAACACTTTCCTGGGCCCGCTGTATTACCTTCCTAATTCAGCCCAGATGTGACGTCCCCACTCTGCCATCCTGTTTTTTTTTTTTCCCCGCTCTGCTTCATCTCATTCCCACCTGCTAGCTGACCTGGGGGACCCAAGGCCCAGACTCTCATTTGGTTTGCCTCTCTCAAAGTAAAGTCCTGTTCTTTGAATTGCAGCATTTTTTGCCTCATTTCTTGCCTCAGCCTGGAGGGTCTGTAGTGAAGTCTGTGTACTATAGAGAGCACTGGAATCCTCCTGCTGTCATATCCTCCCATGCCTGTTGTTGTCTTAATAAGAATCCCCTTGTTCATGACAGAGTGGTCAGCCTTCCATGTAGATGGCTAACGACTGCTGATACCTACACCTACTGATTCCAGTCTGTTAGGCTCCATGCATACCGTAGCAAACATAATTTCTTCTACGCTACCTTATCTCATGAATAAGTAAGTGTAACTGATGTTTTCTGGTCCGTTTTAGGGTTGCTCTTCTTCTCTTCTTGATACAAACAACTGATGATCTTGCATGTTTTTCACCTCTTGCTATAAAAAGCAGTTTTTTGACCGAAAGAGATGATTAAAAACTATTAAAGAAATTTCCTTGTTGGATGATGAACACCATCAGTTAGCGCTGACCGCCTGAAAGATCTCTACTTTAATTGGATTGCTTGGCTTCCCCAAGCTGATGGACATGCTTGTCTCTCAGGACCACTGAGCGTCTGTCTCCACTGGATGGGCCCCAGTAAATAATCTCTCTCCCCTAAACGCTTACCGTTAATTGTGTTTTTTTTTTTCTCTTCTTGTTGAGATGTGGTGGTGTTGGGGGGGGGGGGGGAGTTGGGAAGGGGTATAATTAAGACAATGCCTTCACTTTGGAGCGGGGATCCCACTAGGGCTGAGGCAGGTGCCTCTTACTGGAAGAGACTTACTGACAAGGCCTGCCAATCAAGCCCACAGAGCTCTTCATTTCTTGAGCTCTTAGGTGCTCTATTCCCTTTAGTCCGTTTATTCCAAACACAGTTTTAAAATGCTGGGGATTAAGCAGGTAGCAAACAGGCCCAGTCTGTCAGAGGGAATCAGTGTTCCCCAGCCTATGTGTACATCGTCTGTCTCAGCCCGTCTACAGCTGCACTCCTGGTGGAAGGTTTTATCTTGCAATTGATTAGAGAGCTCATACTTTAGAAGTGAAATTGTTACAACAAAAGTGTGCAACAAAGTCTTTGTGCTTTAATAAAAGCTACTGGGAATATTGATGTCATATAGCAGTACAATGTATTTTTTATTTCTTTCATGTCTTCAGTGCCTTTGCCTGCTACAAAAGTTGCTGAAGTGGAAGCGCCAAATAAACTCCTCGGTGATATGAGTTCCAATCTAATGGCAAACACTTTTTCTACATTTTCTCTGTGTTTCTTCATTCCTGCTGAGCATTTGCATGGAGAGTCGCTGAACTATACAAAGAGTCTTTGAGGAACACAGAAGGAGACTCTTTTTTGTTATTTTATACCTGACCTGGAGGGCATTGTCAAACTGTGCAGAGCTATGCAGACATAGCATATAGTATAATAACATAATCAAGGAAAAAAATGTAATGGTACAGAAAAAAAACGTGGTATCTCTTTAAACTTGCTTCTCATCTAGTAGACAGGCTGGAGAGAGGTGCCAGCAGCTATTCACGATGGAGCGGGAAAGCAGGTCATGGAGTCACGGCCACTAAGAGCCGCTGTGCTATAGAGTGCCACTGACAGGCTTGTACAAGGCCAGGGCCTCATCTGGCTGCAATGCCAAAATTTAGGGACTGAATATGGTCTACTGTTGAGACATAGAAAAGATATCCTTGCCCAAATAAAAAAGAATAACCATATCCATCCAAAATATCCACACACTGTCAACAATAAATACAAGCATAAATAAAAGGTTCCATAGAAGGAAGATAACATCCCACTGAATTTTTAAGTTTCGTTTATTTGACTCTCATATCTTCTGTTTGATTCTCATGAAACATTTTTTGATTTTTTTAGTTTTGAAAAATGTGCAGCCACATGCTTTGTGCTAAATGTGATATGGGGGTTAAGTGAATGGGAGAGTGGGTCTGAATTCCCCAGCAACCCAGCCACTCGTCACACACAGACAGGAAATGGACAGCCACTTTGGGGAAATTCAATTCAGTTGTCGTCCACTGTGAAAAAGATTGAATCATGTAGACATTTGAGGTGATTTAATGGTGTTAACATGCGCACAGTGCGGCTCCATGGCTTAAGCTGCACAGGCTCTGGATTATTGAGTTCAGTGTAAAATCAGTCACTTCTCCAGAGTCCATTTGACTGGAAGAAATGGATGGACATTATCAGGAATTCTGAAAGTGATCCATTTCTTTTGGGGGGGGTGGGGGTGGTAAACTAGTGATGGATTTCGCCTCCGGCAGTGTTCTAACAGTCACTTGAAATTCATTAGATCTCACTTCTACTTTGTCTTTCTTCAAATGCATTTGGCTGATGTCAAAGTTGGACATTTTTTTTAAAGTTGTGATATTTCAGTGAAAATGTTGAAAAGCGAGACCCTGGAAGATACTTACTGTAGGAAGTTGGGCTGGTGGGCTCGAAGCTGGCTGCTTTTGTCTTTCCATGATGTGAAGGGCCAGAAGGTCTAGTGCAGTGGTGAACTTGGCTGATGAGCATCAAAACTTTTTTTATTTGAAATGCTGGCAGATTATAAGCTTTGTCTAATGTTAAATAAGAGCCTAGAGTGTAGGTCTTGTGTAGTAGCAGCATTTTCTACGTAAATTGTCATAAAGCTGCAAAAAAAAAAAAAAAAAAAGGTCACACAACAAAATAGATTAGGATACTAAGCAAACACGGCAGCCCATGATGTGTAATATAAATGTTGTCATGAATGGTTTTATTTTTATGCAATGCTTCATATTATGTAGTACACAGCAAGATAGACCAAAAAAAGTCAATGATGTCATCCAGAACTTTGACATTGTTTATGGTCGTAATGCATTTTCTGTTTTCCCCTGCCAACCTTTCTCCATTAACTGTTGTTATGTATCTTTGCATGAAAAATTACGACCGAGGTTTCCTTGGCTTAAAGTGTAGACAATAAATTCTCCTATGATCAGTCAAGCATTTACTCTGCCACTCCACTAATATTTGAATACGTACTTTGTATACAGTAGTTGTGCCCCAGTTAGTTAAATTCACCAACCTATACAATGTATCAAAACTTCAGAACAGTACCAGACAGTTTATTTCATTCATTACAATGGCGACTATGAGATGGCACTGTATGCTCATTAGCACTGGTTTTGCAGCCAACTTTTGAAATGATTGGAGTTGATTATATAGTATAAAACATAACTATTAGCGAACAATTTCAGACATGTCATCCCAGCATTGTATACAAAATTTGTTTCTGTAAATTAATTAAATCGATCTCAGTTTCAATTAGTTCAAAAAATAAAATTTCCTCCTCAAATCCAACACATAAACATATAGTTTTTATTATCTTTTTTAGATCTTCTATAGAATTTAGGTAATTCATGAAAGATGTGGATGTACTATGTTCAGAAAAATGCATTTAAATGATAAGAAGAGGAAAAAAGGACAAACTGTATTGCAGCATGCAAGCAGCCAGCAGACTTGACCTTGAGTTTCACTTTGTACACTTCCAATGAATAAATGTTATTTAAAAGAGACATAAACTCATCTCTCTTCTATGTCTGTATTTTATTGTCAGTTTCAGTTACAAGAACAAGTGTTGAACATTCACAATTTTGTTCTCCTAACCACCACAGATATGAACAATGTTCATTTCTAAAGACTTCCTCATCAGCTGCAGAGAGCGTGGGAGTGCTGGTATCTGGAAACAAGCTTTAGCTGACTTTTTCAGACTACAACAACGTCCTCCTCCTTCTGCTCCATGCACATGTCCTCTCACTCCGTGCATTATAACCCTGATGAGCTGACCACATCCTTGGAACACTTCACAAGATAAATAATTGAACTCTCAATAGCCCTTGATGGACAAAAATTGCTCCTCCAGCTGCCACTTCTTCTTTTGCTTTGTTCTCAAGAGCAACAACAACAAATGGGCCTTTGCAGAATCCCACACTAAGAAAACACATTTCACAATGATAACACATAAGAGCTGGGGTTGGATTACTCTCCTGCTCAGATGATTTGTGCCATTAGAGGTAGCCTATGTGTTGTACAAATAGTAATAAAGAAGCCTTCAAAAGAGATATGTGATCTTAAAAGAGTGTTTTATCCCAGCAGATGACTGATGTCACTATCATCAGTTATCTGTTACCAGCTAACTTGTCTTTTCAACAATCAAGGGAGAAGGCAGACAAAGGTGTCGGAGGAAGAGGTGAGGTCTCCAAACAATAGGTGGCAGTGTGCTACCACAGAAGGCAGCTACAGTATCTGCAAGTTGTCTGAATCCAGTCTTGGCAGAGGAAGGCTTGAGGCTGTTCTGTGGATTTAATTAGACAGAAACAGATACTCACATGTTCATTTCTCAGCTGCCTCCCGTCCATTTCTTTACAGTCTGTTGGGGAAAAACGCTTTATGGTCCAATTGTAACTTTAACTGTGAGCACAGAAAGAACCACACATTCATAGTGAAAAGCCAAGTGTTAAGACCTTGTTTCACACCTCCTAGAGGCAACCATTACAGCAGGTAGAGCTGTCAGAATCACAGGCCAACTGTTAAAATACACAAAAGAGAGGGCAAAGAGTTTTTTTTTTCCGTGGACAAAGAAAGTATTTTTAAAAAGTCTTGAGGTATTCTCCTGCCTGAAGACCACACCCATGCTACTCAAACAAAGACCTATACTGCAGATACCTTTGTATTTGCAGCGATTCTTAAATTTATAACGACTGCAAGACACCAACTCTTTATTTTTCTCTAAAAAAGTCATTTTGTATGACTTTAAAAAAAAAAACTTAAATATTGACAAATGTGTTTATTATACTTTTATGACATTATAATTTTCATAATGTCTATTGATCTATAATGTTCTAAAACAAACAAATCTGTACTAATCTGAATATAAGCAGCAGTGAGGTTGTTAAAAAAAAGTCTTGTATGAGGCTAACATACATGACGAGTACCAGCAGAGGAACAAAGCATGAAAAAAAGGGTGGGTATAATTGAATCAGACGGAAAATGTGGTGACATTGTGGGACAAGGAGGTGGAGGAAGAATATTTAGACCAATAGTAGTTGAGAAAGTGGCTTGGCCTACCACTAACCTTCACATCCATATTAAAAGCAAGGTGTCACTGCATGTAAATTAGAAGTAGCCGAGTAAAGCACTATTAATGAACCCAGCGTCGCTAGATAGGTGCACCATAAATAGTCCATTTGGCCGAGAGCCAGAGGGAGAGGCTAAGGCAGAGTTACTAGCAGTAGGATAGGGCCTTTATTGTGTTATGACAGACAGAGGGGACGATCAGACAGGATAGAGATATGGGCTTTCCTTTCCAGATTAATTAAAGAAAGGATCAATTAACAGTGATGAAAACCATGGCGGCATACTGACTAGCTGATAGGCCAATCAAGCCTTGAAATGCAGAGTAGTTGGCATGTTTTATCTCACCAAACTTAATTGCAATTTTCCAGAGGGAATGACGTGATCAAAATGGCGGGGTGAAATTAGCTCCACATGAATAAAGTATTTATTTGATGCATTTGTCCTGTGATTTCTGGACTAAGTCTATATTGTATTTTTGTAGGGGGAATTTTTTTTTTTTTTTGCCATGCACACAGAAGTTCCTAATTTCACAATTTATTCTTCCCCTGCTCACCTTTATCATGGTAATTGTGAACACGCTTCCACTCCTCAACATTAGCTTTTGCTGAGTAGCAAAATGCCTCGGCTGAGGACAATTTGTCCCACACTGCCCAATCATGCCAGATGCATGTGGTTATACAATATGGAGCATTCATGAATTCATTTGCATATTAGGACATGAATTTCATACCCCTCACCGCTGCTGCTTTATGGCAGATTCGAGGCAATAATGACCTTACAGCAGATGAAAAGAACAAAGATTTGACGGCTCACTTGTGAGGGTAAAATGAATGCAGTATGCACAAAGAATGAAAGCAGGGAAAAAACAGGCATCCAGGAATTTGATGAGGAAGCTTACTAGAGAGGCAGGAGTTATGTACTGTAGCAATTAAACTAAAAAAGGTTACATCTAATATATTTGGAGATGTCGTCCATCCCAACCTCCTCACATGAGACTCACAACTTGCGGAATATTTGGGTACTAAAGGCACCAAATCACCCCAAGATCCTAAAAAGTATATTTACAACCCTTCACAATGAAGCTCCCCTGTACTGTTAAAAGTTGTAAGATAAAATCAAGTTGCATTGGTGGTCTTTAGAATGTTACCATTTGCTTGTTTTTAATAATTTATCCAGTTATTATAACAATATTAGCTAAGATTAAACACACACACATTGCTCATTACCTTGGGAACACAGCCCACCAAAAGCTCATTTCCTGTTGAGGAAGACTGCCTAACCCCGATTGACCCTCAGATATTCCCATTACCATGGGCCAATGTTTAAGGGAAAGCTTATTGAGCTACCTCAGCTGGAACACCCACCACTGATTTATGAGCTGCAGACTACTCTGCTTTTAATGATTATCTGTTTATTTTTTCCTCGCAAATCATATCAGAAACAAGGAAACAGGAGGTGTTATTCAAATGTGCAAAACGAAAAAGGAATCAAAGGAATAACAGCATTTGAATCTTCTGCTTGTTGAGAGCTTAAAAATAAAATGTCTAATAAGATTTTAAATTCTCCTGGGGGAGAAGAGGGTATTTAAAACCTTCATTTTGAAGTTAATTTCTCATTTAGTTTAATTTCTTTTTTTATATTTGTGACTTGCAAAACCTATTTATGCGCACAAAGTCAGTAATAAAAGAGATGTCAATATCCTCGACTCCCTATACAGTCTATGACTAATTAATCTAATCCCTGTCAGTCTTTAAACAGCATCCCGCAGGAATAAATTCAGTCCACCTACGTTCCGCTGACACCTTTCATTACAAGAACAAGGTCTAAACTGTATACGCTGTAACCTCTCTGCTTTTTCTGGCAGTGTATGACCATTATGCACAACAAGAATCCTGAGATCTATCCATGTCAGTAATGTTGCTAGATGGAGGAGAAGCTTAAGTGAGTCTGTCATGGTAATTACGGTGGATAGTTGAGGACTATCAGGTCCTCAGCTAGCTCACTGCCAGTCTGATCCATCCTGAACATAAAGAGTCTCCTGTGAACTTGGGGAAATTGAAAAGATGCACTTATCTACCTAATGGCAATAGCTGAGGCAAATCACATGCATTTTATGGTGAGGAATAACTGTATTTGAGGCATAGTATCAGTGTGTGCCCTGTGGCCGTATTCAGCCGTTATGTTTGATTATCCATCAGGCTGTGTCAGAATGTGAGTGAATGCTCCCGTAACCAGCTGACTGGTTAAGGCAAATGCAATGTCACAGAATTGTCACTCATTTTATAATTTGCTTACTGACAATCCAGTCATTCCTTGACAGGAAGAGTGTCTGGAAGCAGCATCCAACATCTCCCAGAGTCCATATGAAGCTGGTATGCTTGTTTTCTTCTTGTTTCTGCATGTCTGCTGACAGTTTTTAGATCAGTATGATGCCCTTCAAACAGAAAACATTACATTTACATTAAAAATTACCGTACTTCTGCCTGTGGTAGGAGAGGGATTGAAGGACTCAGGATAATAAATGATCAAAAAACGTCTTCTTCTATGCCATAGCTGTATTTAGTTAAGAGATGTTTTTTAATCCACAGTGATGGTAGCTCATTATCTCAAGTGTATAAGTTACTTAAATGAGACAGTGGGATTAGGAAACCAGAGTATGCCAGTAAATGTAATGTGTTTGAGCATGGACATCAATGGTGTAGCAGAGCTGTTTTACAGTAATTTATCTGAAAATGGCAACATAATGTAATAACATTTGGGAAGCAACTGTTTTGATTGGGATGGGATGGTCTGGCGAGCTGCAGTTACATGCTGAAAACACAATATTAGTGTCCATCATTTGAGGTAACTAACAGGGTTTCAGTTTCAGGGTTTTTGGGAAATCAAATTAGTCTGCCAGACATCCAATTTGTGTTTTGGTTTAGTCAAATGTAGCTGCTGCATAATATGCTGGAGGCCACAAGGCGAGTGGAGAGTGGCTCATTTGTGTTACATAACACAAAAATATGCTACTCTTGATGTAAAATGGAGACTTTTATTTTCCTAAGCAAAAAAGTGACCTACGTTTGATGTACTGAGGACCTTGTAATCAAAAGGTTCACACACAGCAAGCTGCTCAGCAAATCCAATGTGAATAATACATTTCCATTAAAAAGGCTCATTAAAATAATTGTTGGTCAATAAACAAGCGAGAGTAGAAGTTAGCCTCGAAAATGGTCGCCGGGATTGTCAAGCCTCTGTGGTGAGCACATAGTTCCTCCACAGCTAAATCATATCAGATGGACTATTGACAGCATCCTGTCAATAGCTGAGCCCTTGGAGGGTTAGCTATTTGCACATTGACTGATTGACTGTTTCTTAATAGACACATAATTGGTGACAAAGACCTTCCAATGAAGTGTCATTTGCCAGAGCATTTGTGATAATTCACAGCCTGTCCCATTTTCTGTTGGACACAGTCCCAAAGTAGGGGCTGTGATGAGAAACATGAACCACTAGACAGTGTCACACTGACAAGAGAACATGTACAGTATTTGTTGCATGGCAAAATAGCTGAGCAGTAATCACAATGAATACAAGACAAACAAACCAGATAGCTGGTATGGAATCTATAGGAAACAGGGAGGATGCAATATGGAGCATCTCAAACTTTGACCTGATATAACATTATTCATTGGCAGTAATATTACAAGCTATTTCCTCTCATTCCAGGCTGTGGAAAATGTTGATGGATAGTAATTCTCACATGGCACTTTTGTTTGCCTTATTTATCTGCTCGGCTGTCTGACATAACCATCACTGCCTTCATCAGGGAGACAGAGCATTTGCAGCCGGCTGTTGTGATTGCAATGTATTGCAGGCATTTAAAGAAGAAGAAGAAGAAAGAGAGAGAGAGAAAAAAAAGGAAAAACGCCCCCATGATCCTGCAGCATTTCATGAAGGCACTGCTTCTCTCTCTTCAAACCAGCTGCTTGGAGGATTTTTAACATCTATTAATGCAGAATTACTCCAATTACAAGCCTTCTTTGCACCAAGGCCCCCTTCCGCTGCCTGCGTTAGATAGTGCACACCTCTGGGATCCAATCACAGCCTTCACAGCCACTGGCAGCAGATGTAAGCAATTTACTTCTGATTTCTTCATATTCAGTGTGAGACGAGCTCCTGGTGACCCACGACCCTGGAGCCTGCAGGATTCTAACCCTATCAAATTAAAGCTCTCTGCTCACTTATTCCCTAGCGCTCCTCTGGTGCTAAGCAGCCATCTCGCTGCATAGCAACGCCGGTCGGGCGTGCTCGCTCATACGCCCTGCCTCATCAGCTGCTATTAGGGAAAATATACAGTGCTCTAATTGGATGAGATTCAGCTAAGGAAGTGCAGTTAAAGGTCATTTTCCACCGTGTGCCTCCTGCTCTTCAGAATAATTTCTGTGTCCTCCGTCTTTGGGAGCTGTTAAACAATAGGGCCAAAGTTACAATCCTTTCTATCTTTTTCTGACAGAGTGCCACAGGCCGTGATGAGCAGCGAGCCCTATGAATCATGTAAACAACATGGCCAGGCCCTGACTGATGTGCTCTGTGTCAACTGCACATCTCCTCTACTGTCTTCCTTCAAAGTGTCCTGGTGCCTATGTCGTAACCTTGTCGTTAGCCAATTTCATAAATTTGCAAAAGGTTAGAAGAGACCACCTACTATTCTAATTAGTAGTCATTTTGCTGTATTTTCTCTTCAAGGTGTCAGTTTTAAAGGCTGATTTGCCGAGTGTTTTCTCTCACAGTGGATATAGGAATAGTAAAGGAGATGAACAAACATTTACAGCGTTTTCACAGAGCTAATATGATGCTTTAAGATGGTCAACAGTAGCGATAGGTCACTATTGCCATAGTTGGTTTGAAGCCTATAGAAGGTATGCAGTCTTAATTAAGCCTTGCCTTCAAAGATGCTCAAGCCTACTGTACTTACAGATTGTTTAAGTGTGATTGCGGACACATGGAAACATATTTTCCTTACTGGCCATCCCACATATTTAGGGAAATTAAAACATTCCAGTGTAAATGCAGACAAAGTGTTATAAATAATTTAGCATTAACATTCTTCCTTATAGCCTAAAATAATTTTATTTATATGTGAATCCATAAAGTGTCAAATAATATTAAAAGAATAAAGCACTGGTGGGCAAGAATCTCATGTTGGCTTAAAGTTAGTCATCATTAAAGACCTTAAACAATTTCTGAATCTGCTACAGTATAAATAGCTTTGTAAGGATGACCTGTTACTTTGTTAAATGTGCATCAGTTGTTTTAGGTTACAGTATGTACAGTAAATCCCTCATAAGATCCATGATCCTCTTAAGTCATGGGCCACTTCATAAATAAATGATTTTCTCCAGCGAGGGGCTTGCGGCTTCAGTTTAGTTCAGTTCACTAGCTTGTGATGCAATAATGATGAATTCAGACCCCCAGCACTTTCACTTAGTGCTCTAATGTGTAGAGGCTTACAGCATGAGGATCACTATACTGAAGCAACGCTCAGGCAGAAAATGGTGCATTGACACAATTGTTAACAAAAAGGAAGATTAATGTCTTCTTCTTTTTCTAAATCACTCATTGTTGAGGATATTTTCAAAAGAAAAATATATGCAATAGAGAAAATTAACAGTACTCAAATATTAGAGCAATGTACTCATTTAATGAATATATTATTAACCAAAACTAACTGTCAGTAGTGTTTTCCTTTTATAAGCATTCTGGATTTTAAGAGAGACAGTAGAACCAAAACAAACATATTTATCATTTCAGTTTTCTCACTCTGAACTATAACAATTGTGAAAATCATCAAATTAATCAGTTATCAAAAGAATATGTTTCTGCAACCCTCCAAACTACTGTCATTGTTCTACTAATCTTTACATCAAATCACTGCAAAACACAAAGTGATGAGAGTGAATTCAAAACTAAACCCTCTGTAATATTGTGACTGATTCTTCTATCTTCTTTGTGTGAAGAAAACCCCTTTGAATATGTTTTCATTGATGGTAATCCTATACATTTTTTTTAAACATAGGTTTAAGATTAACATCCTTTTTCTCAGATCTGTATAACAGCCCCCCTTCAGTATGAAATCCTATAACCATGGTGGATATGACATGGGTATTGCCATTGTTATCTACATTGCTTTGATGGCTTACAATAACTATTGATTACATTCATTCACTGTGATGGAAATGTAACAAAATACACGCAACATAATGTATACAGGCTACACTTGTTCTATACTCTGATTCTGAATAAAAGAGTGCCAACACAGTTGTTTTCAGTCCCTATCACTGTCTGATATGGGCTGTTATAAAGCCTGGTTAGCTCCTCCAGAGTAAATGCTGCAGTTTTGTGTGGACTCACAGTAGTGGGGGATTTTAGAGGCTCCCTGTCTGCCAATTTTACAGCTGGAAGGGCAAAGGCCTTTTGAGCTCCACTGGAAAACTGAGAGACATTCACCGAATAAGAGGGCTGGGCCCTGAGTCCCACAGCTTCTCCCACCTTTTGTCCTGCCTGAAAGGCCTCACTGCCTGAAACGCATCACTTGACGCCCAGTGTTTGCTGTTGGGAAACCTGATTAAAGGAGGCGAGACGTACACATACACAGCCTAAGCCTATCAATGACTCTCACAACCCCCCGAGATACTGTATTTGTCCTTGCAGCTTGGGTGCTCAGAGTGAATGCTGCCGTTCATTGATCTTTGTCTGATAAAGCCGCTGGCGTGGTGTGCATGGTGCCTTATGGGTTTCATTCCACTCAGGCGAGTCCATTTCAGTGAGCTGTGGTTGAGCTAATGTGGGACACGCTGCGCCAGTCACGGCCTTTGGGATTTGGCCTAAGTGCTGTGCGTTGTGATGCTTTGCTCTGAAATTCTCAAGCACAGGCAGCCATGAAAGTCTTTTACACTTCTTTAACAATTCCTCTGAGTTTCTCTCAAACGTCTAGGTGAGTGAAAACATGGCTAACGTCAATGGGAGATTGATTAGAGGATTTATTATTTTTAGCAGATTTATTACTTTTTGAATAATTTGCCTCACAATAAACAATCTTTTAGTTAGTGCACAGTATCAAACAGCATTAAAGAATATCTTTCTATCCACAAAGTACTTGTGTCTCTTTAAAAGAATGCTGTCTGATTGCTGAGCAAACACTCCTGTCGAAGACATCTGACAGATGCTCTTTGAGTTCTATTGGCTTAGATCCTGCTGCCTGTCACCTTTCACATCTCAATGGGCCCAGAGGTGACCTCTCTGTTGCCTTGGAGCTCCATACGTTATTGGCCCTAACACAATCAAATGCACGTTCAGCATTTGGGGGTCGAAGCCATGGCAGCCACTAAGGTGCCCTCATGCACAGAGAGGGCGAACTCCTGTGACCTTTAGCACCTGAACCATGACCCTCATTTACAAGCAGGTCACCACTGCAACAACTGCATTTACACAGGGTCAGCTAAGATCTCTGTACACCAAACAGCTCTAAAAAGCAGACAGATCTTAATCATATAGTGTTTCCTAATAGTGGAGACATGACTGCACATAAACAGCAGAGGAGAGCAGGGTCACAACCCAGCCTGGCATCGAAAGGAGAGATGCATCAACAGCTTTTCTCTAAAAGAACCACACAGAAATTTATACACACTGCAGGCACATACATACACAAAGGTCTAAGGTCAATTATTATCAAGGGTATGGAAGTGAGTATTACTCTAAGACTTATATTTTAAGTCAAAGGCATCACTGTAAATAAAAGCTAAACATGGATTCTCGTGTTTTTTACATTTCAACCACATGAGGAAAAACACAGGGAACAATATCACATGTTTATATTACAACAATATGAGTGAAGCCAGTTTTATATTAACTCACATCATACAATTTCTTGAACACAGATTAAGTCTTGATCTTGATATAAACAACAGTTGCATTTGTTTGTGATGAAATCTTGTTTTGATCACAGTGTAGGTCTTGGTGGGGTAGGACACTATTGCCGCCAAAATTATAATGCTGACCTTAACAGTATGAACAAATTTTGGAAAACAATATGTAAATCCATTTTATCCTCCTTTTATACATCAGTAACACGAGCCAGCCATATTTCAGCCATGAACCGAAACCCCTTTTCTTCTGGACACAGCGAAGTCTGAAATGTGATGGCACAGAGACATTCATTGTTGCTGATCGGCCTCTCTTGGCATACAGCTGTGCTGAAACAGTACCCTTATTGCTGAGACATCTCAATAAAAGTAAAAAAGGGGTCCTTTTGCTCTGACCTTCTGGCAGCTCTAAATGGCACAAATAGAAATGACATAATGCACCGTTTTATGGTTAATCAAATTCCCACAGAACAGAGAATCAGGAGAGCAGCTTTACAGTTAACAGATGTGGTTGGATATTGTTCATCTGCCTCACACTGATGCAATTTAAATTCTTTATTTTAGTTACATTTATAAAGTTGGTCATTATTAACACAACACTAATGTTTCTAAGGTATACCATACGGTTCCTGATTTGGTAAATCCGTCTGAATAGAGTAGGAATTTCATTTGATTCATATTCTGCTTAATACTCCACACATAGAAAGATTCACCTGTCATCTGCTAGTCTCTCATAACACATTTATAAAGAGACAGAGAGACAGACAAAAGGGAGCAAAAGAAAAGAAGAGGATATGGAGGGAGAGAGAAAGGAAATAAATTGAGAGAGACGGAGAGGGAGGTCATAGCGACCGTGTGATGGTCGCTGACACAGGAGTTCAGCCTGCGGTCAAGGGAAGCAGTTGAAGATGAAGCAGACACACAGGCAAGGCTCTGTGTGCAGGTGCCCCCTCGCTGCCCCGCTCGCTTTCATCCCCCATCCACTCCCACATTGCCCCGCCAGCCCCGCCTGCTATCCACCAATCAGGGCACAGGGGGGCGGCGGCACAGTGGGGACACATCAAAGCGTTCTCTCGGTGAGAGGCTCAGGGCTGATGCTGGCACAACACAGAGGAGCACAGAAGAAAGCAGGGACAGCCAGTTAGAAAAAAAGGAGTCCAAATGGAATGGAAAAAAGGAGTCCAACCAGAACAAAACATTTCATTCTCTTCACAAACCAGCATTATGCCAGCCGTGCATCCAAAAACCCAGACACATTTTTCTCACTGCCTTGAGCCAATGGCCCCCTTGAGTATGTGAACAAGGGGGATAATTTAATTAAGAAAATCCAATCTTCCAGTTTGAGGGAACAAAGTTAGATTTGAATGAGCGCAATATGTTCCCTCCTTTCTTTTTTCAAATTAAAATTTCATAGCTGAAATCAAAGCGTCGCTGAGGTGCCCCCATCTCTATTGAGTGTATGCTTTCAGAACAGTGATGATGAGAAAAACTGCTAGTTTTTCTGTGTCCTCGAATCTAATTAAAAATATTTATAACATTTCGCTTCTGTAAAAAGAATGCATTGGTCTGTAGGTGAATGAAATACCAAAAAATGGGTTATCAGTGCTAAACAGAAAGAATGCAAGGTTATACCTTATATCATAAAAACAGAAAATATGGATTAACACAAAATATGAATAAAATGAAAAGACTCATCCGATCTTGTCTTTAAATGTAGAATTTTCAAGATGCTCCAACTCATACCAAGACATAACCTTCATGTTTGCTCAAAACTTATAATGACTTTCTTTGTAAAAGCCCTCAGAGTGAGGAGAGCTTTCCAAATGAGAAGCACCCCTACAATAATGCTGAGCAGCCCGCACAGAAGTACGAGCCTCATAATACAAGTGTGTCAAGTCCCTTAGTGAGTATGATGCACAATCCAGCAAGCTTTTGCATATGTTAAGAAGGATAATAGGCTCCTGTGGGAGAAGAGGCTAAGGCCCAAAAGTGAGCATGACTATGAAAGTGCTGTGAAGGGGATGCACACTACATGGAAAAGTGTCGACGGAGCCACGCTGAACAAACACCACTTTCAATTACATCGAGGAAATAAAACAGGACTTGTATATACAATAATAACAGTTTAAAGGTTTGGCATCAACTTCCCTAAGGCACTGTCAGTAATTTGAACAAAATGTCACTCAAAACACAAAGAAAGGAAAAAAAGGAGAAGAAAGCATTTGGTACCCTTGCTTAAAAAGCTCTTTTGATTTACTAAATGCTCTCTTCACTCATCTTTTCCCCAATGGAAGCCAAACATGAAGCGCAACATTAAGATCAATACTTAACAAAAACAACAGCAACAAAACAACACCCTTGTGACTTTGTTGGATCGAGCTGCAAGGGAGCGCTATCACTGTTACTATCCCCACATTGCTTATGTTTTTAGGCCTGTCAATAAGACAAGCACTGCCTCAAATTCTGAATGTTTGAATTCAACCCCTCTCTGGTGAACTTATGAGGGAAAAAAAAAAACGTTTAAAAAATCAGGTCCTTGGACACGTTACAGCACCTTGATGACTGCAGGCGCAGGATGAAGACAATGCTTTCATCATCTTCTGCCCTAGGAAGAAACTATCGTACTGTATTGACTGATGGCAACCCCTTGTTGATCATTACAGGAGTGAGGACATACAGGTGTGGAAACATCAAGTCTCATTGATGGAAATATCAAAGCCGCAGACAGGCGCTGCTGACCCTTTCATGATGTCAGTGCTCCACTCTTGCTGCTGGGCACTGTTTAAGTGATAATATAGACATGCCATCTCAACATAATGAAAACTTATTGATGCCCTGTGCTGCTGTAATGATGAAATTGACTGAATGCACAGTGCTATTATTTGTATTATTCACGCTGTTTGACATGTGTCAATGTCCCAGAAAAAAAGGGAAGGTTTAATCTGACTGGTGTCAATCACTTCAAAGCACATTATACACAGTTTGAAGACAGCAGTGGCATACAAGTCTGAACAATGAAAAATGTGGCAGTTGTGACAAATCTCAGGATGTATCACTGAACAATAAAACAGAGCTGCTCAGCAGGAAATGGGACACATTGAACACATGTTCCGTGATGTGTGCAATCTCATGTAAAGACCCAGCTGACATTCTGGCAGCATCCTCCTTTCTGTTTTCACTTGCCGTTCTCTGCTCCTGTGCCAGCTTATCCTGTGTGTGGTCTTTGCTGTGACTTGGCACTGTACCTCCGCAGCTTAGATTACCACATTCACATTCGTTTCATTGAACGGCGCTCCGCAGTAGCTTTTTTTTTTTGGGTGGAGGGAGGGCAAACACGGCGACATGGATGACATGGGCAAGGTCGGATCTGAAAGTGCAGATTTTAGTAAAGTGAGAGGTGTCACTGTGGTGCTGCGGCCACGTGGCTCGCCAGCATGTATTTGGGATGACCTTCTCTTTGTTCGTGAGCAGAGGCTGCCCTGCCCCTGGTCTGGGCTGGGTCTGTGCCTGTGGCCAACCTCATCAGACACTCAGCTACTACCTATCCATCTTCCCTCATTGTGCACAGAGGTGACAGCTGGCATTCAGCTGTTTGTAAAAGGCCTTTAAAAAACACGCAGGGCCTCCATACTCGGCTACATTAAAGTAATTAGCTGCCAAGCTAGTAGAAAGCACCCCCCACCAAGTGCCAGCAAGACTGCGGATTGAAGTCGGCATCCTGTTTGACACATCTGGGCAAGGGAGAGTAATGAAAACAGCTGCTTCTGCCCATATGGCATCCAAAGGCTGGCAGTGTGGCAGTGTGCTGTGCCAACCTTAGGCAAATTATCCATCATTAATCCCGGGATCTGACCAGCATACGAGTTGCTGCTAATCAAAACATCTGGGGATGGTGGCAGAAGAAGGGGGGAGGTCTCACTTGAAAGGGACGTATTTTGTGAGTGGAGTCAATGCAAGGCGACTGTTCAACAAAGAGCCCTGTGTAGATTACAGGTGTGATATCTGCAGACAAATAGTGGACAAATAAAGCACAAAAAAGATGCAGTATTATAGGCACAATGTTTTCCTTCATGTTCGCTATTTTCTCTTTTTATCTATCTATCATGTTTCTGCCATAGTTTCTCTATGAATTATAAATTGTGACTATATACCATATATTATACAAGAGCCCAACATGACTTTTAAATGTTGTTGTTTTATGAAATCCTTGCACTACAAACATTCAATCAGAAAAAGAAAATCAATTTCCAGCTATTCTTTGATTAGCTGCAAATTGCCCTCACATTTGTTTCTGCATTTGTCTATTGTGTGTCCTTTCTGTTCATAGGCTGGCCTGTTCAAAACCAGGCTTCAAATTCCCTCAGAAAGTCAGTTGACATTAAAATGTCCTTTGATGTGCCTTCCAAGCAGGGAGCACTAACAGTAATAGTGATTCTGTCACTTAATACTTTTCCGGGGATCAATAGCTCTTAAATGCTAAAGTGGGACAATTAAAAATAAATAGGAGGTTGCTCTAGTCTAAATCAGATTATACATTGCTGCCCCTAGCAGGTCCTCAAAAGCACAGTATGCCTCCTTAGTGAGTCATCTGCAAGGCACCCTGGTTTGTGACTGATGCATATGTAAGTGAGGATGAATTGGAAACACACAGCTTGTTTTTTCTTTTCCTACCAGACGCTCTTTCAGTCAGTCAATACAATAATTTCAGAGGAAGACCACTTTCTTAAAATATTATGCATTAAAAAAATGGCATATTGCGCACATATTGTAATATATCTAATCGAGATTAAATAAAATGGAGAATTGGAATAAGAGAAAACAATCAAATGGCAAAATAATTACGTGAATGAGATTTATATTGGGTTTTGAGGATCCATCAGCCTGAGCCATGGCAGTGAGGTCACAGGTTTGCTCCAGCTCCCCTGTGGCTGCTGCAGTAATGTCAACTCTGGCAGTAATACAGCTGTAACTGGAAGCAGAGCGTGATGGGAACCCGCTCCTGACAGACATGACCAAACCCAACACAATTAGCTAGCGACAGCAGGTGCTGCCTAACTCTGTTGCGTTAACACATCTCAGGTTTCCTTGTAATGGCCACAAAGTGATCCTAACTTTCAATTAACACATCCCCTGCCTCCACCACCCCGGTCAGCCACTCATTTCCACATCCACCGCCATTAGCTGCGTGGGAAGCACTGCCTTGGCACAGGCGAGCTCTGTGCATGCTGACTGTGAGAGGCAACAGTTTTCACAAACAAAGACACTCATGTACTCACAGTTTCTCTCTTTCTTCCTCTCTCTCACATACGCAGCACAAATACACAAACACCATTCGTCAGAGTTTTACACCACAGATTTGTAGTGAAAGCCACTAAAGCTTTAAGAGGCTGAATATCAGTCTCTGTCCAGCACAAAGGGGAAGTACTGATGTTACCACTCCAGACTAAATCAGGATAAATGGCTGGACCCTCCAGGAGAAGACAAGGAGGAGGCAGCACTGTTGAGTGCACAAACACACATAGTGTTGACACCTTCTCACACACAGGAAGAGGTTCATCTTCATTCAATAGTGCACCATCCATCACTTCATGTGACTCCACAACAAAGGCCCTGAAAACCACACAGCTGTCTGGGAAGCATCTCTGTGACACAGTGCCAGGGGAATTACATGGCACAAATGATTGCTCAGGTAAGGAGCGAGTTGCTGTCGAACAACAGTCCTGTCTTTAACTTGCTCTTCGCTCTCCATCAGAGCAGAATGAAGAAGTGTTCAGCTCTGTCATTTGAGTCTATTGACCTTTAGTGATTCACTGGCAGGCTGTACCTGAAACAACAGACATGAGGTGAAGGGTTTGGGCCTAACCGACACACCAGCACACGTGCAGCTTGATGAGCGACACAGCTCTATAAAGTGTCATTTACCTTGTCAGCCAGCAAATACACCATCCATATGGATGGACACGCATCCTCTCTAGGTCACACATGCTCTGCGTGCAGACGGAATTTGGGACACAAGTTCAATTTCTGAGATAGATATCTTTTGTCCATCATTTTCTATTCCACATCTATATACTGTAAATGACCTGTGTTGAAATTAAATTGATTAAATGAAGAAATTCTGAGTATAATACTTCAGACCGTGATTTCCTCGTGATTTGTTGGTGTTAAAACCATGTTAAATCATGTACAGATCTGATACATATTTTAAGATGGTCCTCTATATTCATATTAGAGATGGTATTACTTCAACTGATACACATTTGCCACACACAACAGTGGATGTATGCTTGACACAGTGAGCCCCGCCTGGTCTCAGAGGTACAAGTACCCAGTAGCACTTGTCATGCTGGCTCTATCACAGTTTTGACCTTGTTTGAGGGGCAATGAGAGTCATCAGGAGCTCCCTTAACTTCCTGGGGACTCAGTAAAAATGACAGGTCCCTACAGAGTCTGAATAAACATGTGCTTTAGTGAAAGTTGTGTGTAATTTGCTCTTTGCCATCTTAACTGTAGTTATTACTATTTTAAATGGATACATCTGTCTATGCGAAGTCTTTCATTACCTCCACTCATTACCAGCACATCACAGTGCTCCCCAAGGACACGCCTTTTACGTGCTCATCCGCTGAAATCCACTTTAATGTTCTGAATTTGATGCTTGTCTCAAAACAAATTTGTCTGAAGCAATTAAAAAGTATCACCTCACAAACAGCCCCCCCTAAATGATATGTTTTACATCAGCCTTTCTCTTACTGTCTGGAAAACATGTGCGGCGGTACCTGTTTGACCTCTCTTCAAAATGCATATCTAACATGAATTGATTAAACGTAAAGGCTCACTTTTGATTTCATATGGAGGATGTGTGATGCTCAAAACCATGTTTTGATTAGTATACATCCATTATTCGTGTAGTACCATGTCATTTTCAATAGATATATTGGTTGACTGTTGGTTTTAGCTCTTGAATGGAGCAAACGTACAATTACAATATCAAGCTAGACTCATTAATGGAATATAAAACTATCCCAACTTTCTCCAAAGGATGAAGCTTTATGAGATGGTTAAATCTCAACAACTAAAACTACTTTGAACTTATTTTAACATTAGTGAACTTTACTGTACATCAGTCAATCTAAACAGGAAATTAGGTAACCATTTCTGGACCATGATTGACCATAATGCAGGTTCATAGCTGAGATCTGGGTACGGTGACTTATGATACACCTTTACAATATAATAAGTAACACAGTCAGGCTGTAAAGAAAAAACCCAGTCTAATCAAATCATTAATATGGAAATGAAAAAAAGGAAACATACTTGAAAATTCTGCATTGCATAAATGTGTGCATACACAAGACCTCTAAGTGTTCAAACTCTAACCTACTGTAGATTTGCTTACTAACTTTTAGATTAACTCAGGTTTACATTTATTTTTGGTTACACTTATGACTCGTTGAATAAAATAGTTAAATTGAGGAATCGTTTAAAATTGTAAGCGTCATGCCCTGAGATACATACAATACATTTTTACAATTCTGATGATGTAAAGCCTTATACTGTGAGTTCATGCGTTTTAGCCTTACAGCAGTGATTAAGATCCTAAGGTATTATTTGGGACCTTATTATAATTTTTTTATTCTTTCCTCTTTCTTCTTCATGCTTCCTGATTTTCCTCCCCAAAGTCCAACTTGTTCTGCATGCGCACAATAGCAGGTATTCTGTAGCCATACAGTTTTCCCTGAACCCACTAAGTACTGTGATGTTATATTGTAGGTAAAGATCAGAGGACGTGGAAACATAAACCCCTGAGAACTCAATCTATGAATGTGGATGTGCCACATTTAATAGGTTGCATTCACAGACACTGAGTCGGTACAGATCATAAAGTTGCCTTTTGTGGAGATATCCATACTTTTTGTAATCACAGCTGAAGGTCCTCTAACCTGAACGCTATACCCGACCATGACATCAAACGTCTAAATGCTTGTATGCAGCATGCCTTGGACAAAGTGTCATGCTCAATAAAATCCAGGTCAACATAATACCAGTTGAAACTAAAAGTAGCGATAAAGGTCCTGACTTGTGCAAGTGGACAGAAATATGAGCCTCTTTGGAATATAAGCATTTTAGAAGTCATGAAAAATTGCAGCTGTTGCTGATAAATTCAGTTGCTTCCAGACCTCATTTAAAGGTCAGAGTTGACTGAAATGACAATTGCACAGCACAGGCCTGTGAGTCAACATATGCCTGCACTTAACATAATTACATTTTGAAGGTGGCTTTTAGTTCATATTTACTTTTGAGAGTGTCACTTGAGCACAGTCCAAAGAACCAAATGGCTGTGTTTAAAATGATCAGAGCAAGTTGGAAATGAGGGTGGAGGTTCAGTTGCAAAAATTCACTCTTTGTGTCTTCATCCCCACCTTGCCCTTGATTTTTGGGTGAATTGCTGGCTTCCTTTTAAAAATATTCCCCCTGTTTGTTTAATATTGTTTGTACAGCTGTTTGCACATACCTGCTGGCAAACTGGTTTCCCGTCCCCTCTAATACTGTGCGTCATGGAAGTCATTGGCTGTGACACAGCTTTGATCCAAAAGTAGGACTGGTTCGTGCACCATTAAGAGTGTAGAGCTGTGTTATTGTGATTTGTCGGTGGGTACATGTATTGAATACTGAAGCCACTCAGGGGTCAATTTGATGATCGTTACAGCAAAATGTACTTCATAATTTGGCAATCTGTAGGAACTGAGTTCTAACTCTAATATATAACATGTTTTCATGGCAATTTACATACTTATTAGTACAATTCTGAGTACAAAAATGCTGCAAGACGTTTCATTTTTAAAGTTTTACTTCTAACTTTATCTCAGCTTATATTGTGGAATTCCTTGATCTAATTTAACTTTCATTACTCAGCAAAGGTGCCTTGAAACAACTTCAAAACCTCTACACACACACATCACATATTCTGTATTTAACGTGTAGAAACAGAATATGAGACTTTATGGTTTGCTAAGTAGCCAGCCTAAACTTTGGAGGTACAGTATTTACTGCAACTCGCTCAATGTTATCTGTGTCGACTGCACAAAGAAGTCCCATCCTCACAGTGAAGGTGCGGGGTTCACACACCCTCACGCTCTGGACAAAACCAGAATGCAGGCTTACCGGTGGCTAATGTTAGCAAGCCAGCTAAAAGCACACAGCATGTAAATATGACGATGTACCAAGCCAACATTTTTGAAGTAAATTGCTGTCAGTAATTTTAATATAATTACTGAATTTAAAACTGTAATCCTTTACACTACTGTAACGTGTTACTAAGTTAATATTATTACAGTGCTATTGCCACACAATGTTTAAGGATAGGTTAAATTTTTTAGAGCAGAGGTTAAACTACATTATTTTGATGAAAGTTAGGTTAAAGTTTTGGTTATGATCTCACATTTTAACTGTAAAAAACAACTCTAGTTGAATCCACACTGTTCACTAATTTCCTTTAATATCAAAAATAAAAAGAAATTTAATTCCATACAAAGAGGTACATGTTTCCAGTGAGATCTGTATAATACTGTATGATTTAGACGACAGCATGTCTTACCTGTACACATGAATTCAGATTTTTAGTTTAGTTCCCTGCCATTCTTTTGCCTTTTTGGAGTACATTTTCATTAGGAACACATATCTATGCAGAATGGGTTTGTGGGTGTTATGACACATCCACCAATAACCTCATGCTGTCAGGCAATTGCACCTCATTGGAAAAACCCTGATGAAATAAATGCTGGTTGCTGACTCCTCCAATTTCACGGCACTCCTCATTGTCACCCCAAGTGCCTTTCCCCAGATTGAGATATTTGCAAACTGTCATCTCCCATAAATAGCTGTCTGGTCTGATGCTGCTCATGCCCCTATAACTCTGATTCTGAAAAGCTTTGGTGCAACATTTCCTCATCCTCGCCAGTTAGTCTATTAAAAGTCAGAACTGTTGCAAATAAAACAGTGACAGTGTTTGACGAGTGATGGAGCAAAACCCTTTTAAACACCACACAAGCACTTGCATAGCTATACACATACTCTTCTTCACTTCATACCCAGTGCTGTCACTCACTTCCCATGACTCCTTATCTGACATGCGGCAATCTTTGAACTCCATTAGTGGAAGCAAATCCCTCTCCCTGTCTTTGGGATAAAATGGGCTTTGGCATAGTTCCATGCTGAGATTAAAAGTTGTTATGTCTTGTGTGACCACAGAGGTAGAATAAGTCTTCAAGGCTCTTTAGGATGATATCTGGCAGCTCATTATTCCATGCACATTTTCATCAGTATCAGATAGAAAAGAGATAAGAATTAACTAATTTCATATTTTGCCAAGATTACAATGTCATATAAACTTAAACATAATACTGTATGTATGACTAAATTAAATGCTGAAAAAGAATTCCTTCAATTTTCCATTTTCTTATCTTACCAGTAGTTTTGCTTCCACTCTTCACATGACAAATGGTAAATCCAATGCTTGGATTTGATTATGCCAGTTGGGTTTTATTACCCTGAAAATCTGCCATACTGATGAAATAACATACACTACATACGTTTAACAGCATGATTCGTAATCATATGCCTGAATAAATGCCATATTATATAGAACTGTTTATCCTCTGATAGTAACACCTCAGTTTATTGGCAACTATTGTGGAAACGTAATAGCCCACATGGAACTAATGAGAAGACATGGCAAGGTACAGTAAATGTACAGCCAATAATGAATGGACTCAATTTGCCAAAGGAATCCATACGTACAAACAGTGTGAGGCTAATGGAACATTACAAAAGGCTGGAAGAGTGTGAACCCTAAAACACATTTATTTGGGCATACACTTTTCTGAGAGCCTCATTAGCAATGACACTATTGAAGCTGAGCAGAAATACAATACTGTATCAAATATACTGTACGTAGCAGAGGAAGTTAAAAACGAGGTTAATGAGAGGTTTAACAAAGCGCCATAGAGCCATGAAAAATAAACTGTAAAAAGCTGCTTTTGCAACCATTTAAATAGGTGTTCTTTCCTGCTTTTCCAGCCAATATCGCACTGTTACAACAGGAAATGCAGACAGGCTGTTAGGCAGCAACACAGGCCTTTATGAGCTTAGTTATTACCACTGCTGGCCCACTTTTAATAGCCATATGATCCACCCAGCACACAATGGGCTGTGCCTGATAATATCATAACCAAGTATTACCATGGAGCCGTTTAAGATTTCCCAGATAAAACTGAAACACTAGAGCTGCAAATTTGTTAATATCATTAAAAGATGTTACCAGTAACTGAAGCTGAGAGAATATGATCCCTCAAGGCCTTAGTCTGTGGAAATAATTTATAATGTAACAGCTATAAAACGTGTACAAGTTATCAGGTTCAAGACCTGTCCCAGTATCTGAGGGCTCCTGTTACACATGGCACTGCCCTTAATACAAGTGGTAAAACAATTAAGGGAAATGGATTTTCCACTGTCTGCATGTCAGAAATCAGCCTCCCTAAGTCTGTCATAAAAGCTCCAATCAGAGTAAGTACATTTGGAGGCAGTCATAGAACACAAGTCAAACTTATCTCAAGTGTGAGCAAAAACATTTTCTATACGATGTAGATCTTGTGTGTCTGAAGGAAGGAATCACCTCTAATTCACATAACTCATGTTTTGTGTAGGTTTACCGGATGTATGCTAAAAATAAATGTGTGACTGAGGGTCATTCATGCAAACTGATAACATACTGCGTCTTCTTTATGCCCTAAAACATAATAAGTGATGAAAACTGTCATGTTCAATGCAACATTTAACCTCCCCTACAGTCAGGTAAAGGGGAGCATGTGACAAAAAAAACAAATGGCTCGAAGGCCACCATAAATGAATTGCTTATATGCAGTATCATCATAATGTATAATACGTGTCTACTGTGTCTAAGGTGACACAAATCTGTGTAACAAATTAGCTATAGAAAATAGGGCATAATGGCCGGACAGGAGAAAGAAGAAATGGATGGTCATTGAAGCTGCCATAGTGTTTAGTATCTCCTTTATTGTATTCACAGTGGTAATGTGATATGTCACACTGTTGCTAATACACTTCTGTACGCTGTCATCTGGCTGTAATGCTTATCAGGCCTGCGTTGATGATTTGCCCTCTTGTCAGGGCCAATTATGCTTGGATGTGTCATGGTGGCAGGCTGTGCGACTGCTATTACTGCAGGAAAGGGATGACGTGAGGCAGTCGCAAACTGCCTGGCCTCTCCACCCAACGCCAGGTTAGCAGGTGCGGCGCTCAATCTTCCCCACTGTAGGTCGATGTAGGGCGAGAACCCATTTTCAGGTTAAAGTTAGCATGGATTGTTGAATGAGTAAAAATGCTAACCATTCTTTATGTGACTGGATAAACTCTTGACAATTGTAAACAGCAATGTTTGTATTGGCAGATTTTGGTACATGCTGGTGCAAAGCTATGAAAGACAGAGACATTAAAAGAAAAATAGCCATAATTACATATTTTAAGCTAATGAATTTTATTTCTAAAAGCATTGGAATTTCCATCACGCTTTACATACAATGGTATATATGCACATTCTCATTGAAAAGACCTCATTGAAAAGATATTCCTGCCCTTGAAAAGCTCATACATGACTGAAATGTTCTGTTTTATTTCATGTATAATTGAAGTTACACCTGCATACAACATTTGTCCTTGGCTTTGATTAGTTGGTCGCTTGAAAATACAAATGCAGAAAATATAGTACATCCAGTGTAATGCATGCATGTAAAAAAAAAAAAAGTACTGCACTTTATGAAAATTCTGCTGCAAAATGGTATTGCCAGCTATAATAATTCTTGGCATCAGGGCGAGAATGTAGGACGTAAGCTGTCAAGTCTAAGTTGGAGCTTCGAAGGTGTTGAATTGCCTTTAGACCGTGATAGTCAATTCCTGGACTAGGACTTTGTAGCGTTTCCCTTTAAGCTTTGTTTGGTTCAGAAACAAGACAGTTTCCCAAAATAAAACTCCTCTCAGTGACCTTCCCTTTCCACTGAGTAGTGCAAATCCCCATTCTCTCTGCCAACAAGGACTCATTACTCCCTGTTTTAAAGAGAGCTTTCTGGTCCAGGAGGCCTCATTACAGCTGAAAAAGACACCCATGGGACATGCAAGGAAAACAGTGAAGACCCCCCCTTGAGTAATAAGCCTGCAAACTTCTACACAAGACTCAGTGAAGAACTTACAAACTGTAAAGCGAGCAGCCCCCCGCTGTTCCATAGGAAAGGTGTCTTTGAGGTGTGCAGATTGTATGGCTCAGTAGTCAGGAGAAGTTCCAAATGCTCGCAAACTGATTAGCACTGCACAATGGTTCAAGACAGCAAAGCAGATACTTTGACACAACTGATGCCTTCACTGTCAAACACCGCTAGGAAGAACGTACTTTGAAGCTTTCCTTTTAGCCAAATGTCACCACTAATATGTTGTTTCTGTCCTATCTGATTGTCAGTATAAATTAAGAATCCCCTCATTAAATTAGTTTCATCAGTATAATCATCTCCCTGGTGAAAACAAAGACTAATATCTTTGATAACAAATAACTATCCAGTACATGAAATAAGCACCGTCTCTGCATCTGAATCCACAACAATTGTTGCAACAAGAAATTTTAGAAGGAGTTATTTTTAGTTGGTGTCTATTGAGTGACCTTGTGGGCAGGACTGAAAACACAGCTGCTCATTTCTTTGGACAAAAATGTTATCTGAACTAATAAACTTTGGACAGCAGTTTACTTTAAGAGAAACATTAAGGGACCAAAAAGCTCACAATTGAATTTTCCCACAAAATCTTGCAGACGTTTGTGTTTCATTGTTGCTGCAAGCTGTGATTCCCACGTGAAAGGCATCAGCGGGCTGTCTCCTCCTGTCACTCACTGCTAAGGACAGAAAGCCTGGTACGTCAGTGTCATGACCTCACGCTCCAGGCAAGTGTATCCACCCACAACCAACTCCATAGTGTCAGTTACATAGTCAAAATAAACATATAAAGTGTTCATGCAGTGTGAGGAAGGAAGTTGACAATTATTATCATGTTTCTTGTAAATAACCACAGTGTTTCACTCCAAAGAGGGAAAAGTTGCACAAAGAACGACTTTACACGTGCACACACAAAGATATCCTCACAGTAGTATTGTATGTTACATCTGGAGCATTACACATTAGCATCTACAGGAAAATCAAGAATTCTAAAATCAAAAAAAAGAAACCGTCAAACTGTTTAAAACTGTTAGTCAGTGAGTCTGCTTCCCCAGATCTGATCAGTTTTGGATGACTTCAGTGTCTGCAGAGGTCAACATTCCCAACAGTTAACACAGTGGCAGATGGTATCTCCATAAGATTTAGTAACACATGTCAACTGAGGCTCCCTTAAGGGAGTTGCCCGGCCCATTTATAGCATCAACTTCAATCTCATCTGTAACAACAGCGAGGTGAGTACAAGCTCATGCTGCTCATGCAAATGCAACGTTTCTTTTTTTTTTTCCATCTTAACTCTAATGTGACTGCTATTTCTAGACTTTTCATATTTTACTCATTTAGTGTTGAATCTTTTGGACCATATGTATCGTAGTATACATTATCCATTACAATATATGTATATCACCTCAGCATCATATTTTGCTGTGTATTAGAACAGATCATGTCTTATACACAACACTTTATTTAAATTTCTGGTTGTTATCTGCATCATTGTACAAACTTCAACATGTTCCAGCATCTATGGCCACAAAACACACTTTTACACATAGTTATTTAGTTTTGGTTGATAAATTATTCTAATTTAAACAATCCATGTATAATTTCTCTCAAAAATACAAAGAAAACTAATGTTAACCCACTTTTACATTGTATACTATAACTGATCCCCGACTACAGTAAAAATGCAATGTGTTTACACTGCCTAATAATTAGTTGTGTTTATGACACTGAGGTGCATTGACTGGAATCAAGTGACTCTGCACATGAGCCAAATCCAAACACTTCAACAGGTTGTGTTGAGTCATAGGGGACTGTTTATTGATGGGCCTTTAAATGTTCAAGTCATTTTAATTGATCAGCCCCGGAGCTTGCAGGCTGCGAGTCAAAGGGTGCAGGGGAGCTGTAGGGCAGCAGAACTTAAGAGCCATTAGGCGCAAGTGAGTGCACAGTCGTTGATGTGAACAGATTATTGTGGCTGGTCAAGCCTTAAAGAACACCGATCGCAGTGATTATCTTTTCAGCGGGAGCACTTATAGTGTACTGACACTGGCAAAGCATTTAAGAGATGTCCACGATGAAGTGCAACTGGAGAGGGTTCCTCTCACCACCGTGGATCAATGTGCCTCTGTCTACCAGGATAAGTGGCTTTCTGTTGACAGAAGGTCATCTTAATTTTCCTAAACTTATTAACCCATGAGCTGTGATACCCACTGTAGGCCAACAGCATGACAATACCGGTGCGTAATCAGAGTAAAAATAATTCTCTGCCTCTACTCCTGGTATCAGGCTACCAGTTCAGTCCCTGCAGCATAACATATCCAATCCGTCATCAGCCTTCTTTCATCAACATTGCTGTGGTTGTATCCTTTATAGACGCTGAACTTATTTGCACATAGCAAGGCAGCCTAGATAAGAATGTTACCTAAAGGCAAGACATTTAACTGCATTTTAAATATCTACAGTTGCCTGTCCTCAAAGTAAGATCATTTTTACAGTATAGGATATCGCCGCAGTCAAACGCATACTAATGCAAGGTGAATCTAAAATGCTGTATGTCGACGCATAAAACATATTGCTTTTACTGCATCTATCATCTTAAGTCCAAACGCTCTGACGGAAGGCACTGTGAGTTATTTCTGTAATAAAAACCAGCTTTTTGTTTGCTATGCTGTCAGACTTTTTGTTTATCGATACCCATAGCAAATTCTGTTTGAGTGACAGAACATTGCAAAATGCCAAAGTTGGAGAGAGCTTTCAAGTGGAGGGAAATTGAGTATGCAAGACTGACACTGACTGATTTAGCAAATGTCAAGCAGTTATCTTGAGCAACAAGAGCCACAATCATAATCGGAGAGGCTCACTTTCAAGTAGCTGTTGAAAGAGGAGATATTTAAAAAAAAAAAAAAGATGTTTCATCTACTTTCCTGTTCTGCTCGAGTCCATAATTCTGAAGATTTCTGCACTTCTGTTTTCATAATGATAGATATAACCTTGATATTCCAGATTCCTTGAATCACATGACTAGGAAAAATATCTGCACAAACTTTGGATGCCACAGAGAAAAATGTGCACAACAACATTCTTGGTGTATCTGAGCTGTCACTGAGTTGTCAGAGTACAGTGATGCTGACAATTGATTCATGTGCAAATGTCTCCGCTCCCCGCATGGCAGTCAGAGTATATAAAACTCACTTTTCCCTCTGTGAGAATGACAGGATGCAGTGAGTCAAGACAACAAAGCTGTCACAAACAGCTGTCTGCACTGACAATTATCAGATTTATTTATTGACAATGATCGGGCAGAACCACTTCATGAAAAGCATCGTCTGAAGACAGGGACATCCTCTCCTGTTAGACAGGATGGACAACTATGATAATACCCTGCACACTTACACTGATAGGATGTTGTCAATCACCCTCTCTTTGAAAGGCTGTAGACTGATGGCAGAAAAATTCTTTGAGGCACTCGTTCATTACCTTTCACCATCCACTAAGAGGAGAGAGCTCCCAGTCAAGTCAATGTGAAGTGCCAGATATTGAACTAGGTCACAGAAAAATAATGTTCAGCTAAGTGAATTCGGTGAAAAATAGCCTGAATAATGAAGATCTACTGTGTTAAGCACATAATGATCAAAAGGCTAACACCATTACAGACCCGGACTCACCTCAGTGTCATACTGGCTCTCTGAGGACTGCTATATGTGCATCTCAAGAAACACAGAGTGTAGGCCACCACTCTCGAGTGGCTTATGTACTTCTGGTCACAAATGCAGTGCCCTGCGGTTAATTTAATGATCTCTCTATCCAAAACCCCCTCTGAAAGGTGAGAGTAATAACACTTGTAACCCTACTTGTTTGGCGGAGAGCAGGAAATGCATGTGACTTGGCTGTGGGGGACATGTGTTAATCCTAGCGGCCCGATAGTACTCACCTCTATCCAGAGGCAATGGCCCTTCATGTCTCATCATTTCTTTGCTGTGCCCCACTGCTACCCATTACATAAAGAGGCTGCACTGTTTGTTCACTGCTGTAAGTGTCAGACCTATCTGAAGAAGTTCATTTGTATTAGTGGATGCACACAGCATGCTCTGGCACTCACTCCTTATGGGATGGATGTATACTGAGGGCCACCAGCTGATTTAGGTAACAAGGTTTTCCAAAGAGCAAATATTTGGCTTGAAGTAGCCTCCAAGTGGTGCTGAATAAGAAGTATGTGATAAGTAGTATGGAATTGGATTTTGGCTTTGTGTCATGATACTCCTGGTAGCAAATCCTACTTGTCCAAATAATGTCAAATGTAATGTCATTGTAATATATCTTTACACATAATATTTGCTGCTAAAGATTGGATATGTATCTATCCAAATATTTATTGCTGCTTTTATATATATATATATGATATTATATGAGAAGTGAATAAAGACTTTAATGATTTTCTTGCTGATCAAGGTAACACTCCCTTGATAATTTACTCTCATTTAGTCATCTGTTCCTTGGAAATGCATTACAAATATGACTACTATAAAATTAGACGTCAAATTATTCAAATGATTATCATCACATTCTCTCCTGGACTAATCAAACAATGGGGAAAAATGACAGAAATGTGGAATTTAATTTTTTTATTCAAATCAGAAAGCTGCAGTATAATTGACATAGCTGTTCTTTCCCTGACAACCATCTTATGTCATATAGAGAATAGTCATTATTAGAGACTATCTGGAACATCCAAACAAAGAGTCTAAATACAAAAAAACCTTTGTTAAAATATTTTAATTTTTTCCAACAGAAAAAGCTTGTAAAGCATTTATTACAAAATTGAGCCAACAGGTATGCATTTTCCTACTTCATTCACAGAGAGAAGACTGAATTGCTTGAGCAAATGTCAGGAATGAAACGTGCTATAATGTAGCACATCAGGCACACATATAGCGTCAGCCTCCTGCATGTCATTTAGCCCCCCCAGCCCATCATACATATCTATAGTTTACATTTTCACTTGTGTCTGGAGGATGTTATTTCCAATGGAAGGGGCAGATGACTTACCAAAGCGCTTAGTCAGCTCAGAAGATACAGACTGCTGGCAAACTTTTGGATGTTATGCAGGATCTCCTGCTCTTCTGAAGTGCAAAAGTGAGGTCATAATGGTCTGAGGGGGTACTGCAATGCTTTGAATCCCACATGTGAGCAGAAATTATGCCTGTGGTCTGTAATATATGGGGCGTTTTGTGTCTTAATAATCTTGAAATGCTAATTTACACTGTTGAAAGTATAACTGACATTTTTAATGCATATTCCTAGATCACAAGAAGTTGATCCATCCTTACTGTCAACCACATATTCATCTCCACACGACTGTTTTGAATCTTTCTGTTCTAACATTTACAGACTGAGAGGAAAGGAGCTTTTTGTTTTTTTTTTAACTTTTTAATTTTCATCTCACACATGCATACTGTCAAGGCAGAATTAGTAATTATCATTGCTGTGAGATATGTAGCTTTGAAGACCATAGCTTTAAAAGAATTAGTGTCAAAAAACAAATACTTATCATATTTTCATCCTGAAAACATTTGATGGGCTGATTACTGTAAATCCCCTTGAAGTTTTTAGGGAAAGTAAACTTTCAGGACACTTATTTGACCTCTATTTTTGTGTAACTGTACTTTTCAAAGTCTTACTCAAGAATATTCTTCTTAAAATCTTAAAAATGTTCCTATAAAAAAGGCATCCACACTGCACAAAAATCTTACTCATTTCTTCTTGTTCTACTGGGCTACACTATATTTTAGCATGTTACACATAACCAATGTAATGGAAGTAGCAAAATTATGTGAACACACCACAACTCACACCACACATTTGTTGTTCCTGGTTTGGTGTATTCCCACAAATAGGCCTAATGATGATTCAAGAATCTTGAGCAATATAATATATATATATAATATATATAATATATATGTACTGCAATTACCACTTGCAACCACAGAGGCCTCTGCCCAGTAAAAGTTACTTAAGCTGTCTTTAGTGTTTATTAACACAATAAATAAGAAATATCAGCCTTAAGATAAACGTGACTTACGTTGTGAGGCAGCTGGATTCACAAGATCACGTCATCACAAGATCACGCGAGAATTCATATTGTCAGGCTTCAATATGATAGATGGTGATAGACAGATGGTTCATCCAATCACCTGCCAAGTATTTTTTGAAAGTGCCTGCCTTTTTCCAAACAGTTTCCAAGGACGACTTCTAAGATGGTTCTGCCTAACAAAGATCTGGTACGTCAGGTTAAAATATTACCACTTGATACCTGAATAAAAAAAGCATTTAAATTTTTTGGTGATTGTGTCAAGGATATCAAAACCCTGCGAGCTTGGTTGTGTAAGAATAACACTCCTGTTCTTGTGCACTCAATGTTTTCCTTTGGACATCATCGCATGGTGATCTCCAGTGTACACTACAAGGGTTTCCATTTGAGAGTGACAGAATCCGGATTAAGGTCAGCACCTCCAAGTCTGCAGCTATGATTCTCTCCCATTTGTGATTGCAAATGCCACAAAAATAAACACGTCAAAGTAATACAATGAACAGAGTATGGTGCACCTTTTCCACTCCAGACTGATTTTACTTCATATGAATGTCAAACTGCACACTATTCCACACACTTCTTAAGAAAGTTTGTAGTCGCAGAGAAAGGACTTAGTACATTTAATACATTGCACTTCGGTGACTTTCGTCTACAGCTATATGGATCGGTAAACAAATCATTCTCAAATTATGCCGGGATGGCTCATTTTCTTATTGAGTCCCAGGTGCCGCTATTTTAATCATTACCTAATTGTCTGGCTGCTCTATCGACAACATAGAGGCCTCCCACTCTGATTCTGCTGACACTGGCAGGGCCTCCAAGATCTGGGTTAACCTTTCGATGTCCATTGACGCTCCACAGGCTGATGATGATTGATCGAGGTGGCCCTTGCTGTTAGATAATACCTAATCAGCGTTCAGAGTAATTTGTGTAAATGAGACCTCATTATTGATGGTAGGCAAAAGAGCTTTCATGCACGCTGAATCTAAACAGGGATTGGATCAGCAATAAAACTTTGCTTTGTACCTCCTGCATCTCCTGCTAGAGATTGAGGGCAGCCTGGCTGGTTGAACTGTTGAATGGCAAATAAGTGGGAGAAGATGAGTGCACACCTAGAGAATTAGAATAAACTGCAAACAATACTGTAGATATACTATAAGACTGTTACATGGATTGACTATCCTCACTATTTAAATTTTGTCAGTAAGATTACCATGCAAGGCAATAATAGCAATATCTTCATCAGGCAACTAATGCTCCTCCTTGCTGCCAGGAGTTTTCTTTTCCATTTACATATTCCTCATAATGCGACTAGATTTAGATTTGTTCTCTCTTATCTTAATTGAGCTATCTGCGATGAACCAGGGGAAAATAATTTTCCTTTTCGTAAGACGACTTACTCGCAGAAACCATTCTGTCAGCACCCTGGTGAAATAAGTCCAAGCAGGGTATTAAAATGATAATAGAGCGTGTGGGTGCTTGACAAGCCATCTATGGTAGAGATTATGAAAAGTAACTATTATATTCAGCTCTTTACAAATTTCATCTCTGGTGGAAATGACTGCCAAAAGACAGACAAAAGTCAGCATCTGGACAGCAGTGCCCACAGATAATAAGCCGGTGCTGGATATACAGCATTATAATCATATACAGTACCAACAATTACCTTTTGATAAAAACATCTGTCCCATCATCTGGTGGATGTAGACCTAATTTTATCATTAGGTGCTGGTCATAGCAGTATTTTAAAATCAAAGTGAACTGTTCAGGTGCTGCTGCTTCTGGGATGTTGATGTTGGAGGATGGATGGTTGCCCCAAGGACATGGCCCAGTCCTGGCCCCTGTAGATGGAGCTCTGCCCCGCCAGTCAAAGCGCAAGGCCTGGGCTCTGACATGACGACACCAGGCCTTGATGATGATTGATCATGTTGTTTTCTTCATTACTTTAAACCCAATCAGTACTTGCTGTAATTTGAGTAATGATGGCTCATTATTGGGAATTGCAGAGTTTAAGGGCTTCTTTATTGTACCCCACCATTAGACCCTTTGGGACAGCATTAAAGGATCAATGATTTTCCTCTTTTTGCATACACATAGCCAGCTTGGAAATCCTTTTTCAACTGTGAAGTTCAAATAAATGGCTTGAAAATGTATTATAAGGATGGCTTTATGATTTCACAACACTTGATGAAGACTCTGGTATTTTAAAAGAAAGAAAATAGAAAATTCTGTGAATTTGCATGAAAAATAAAACTTAATTTACTGCTGTGAAATGAAAGACCAGAGGGCCATCAGACTGTCTATAATAATCTTCTCCCTGATTTGATCAATACATTATAAATGACGTATAATGGTGCAAACATACCAGAAGATAAAGATGCATATTTTTAATCTCATTTCAGTATAATTAAGGTAAATGGACACTAACTAAATATGAAAATACAAAATTTGAAGTGGTATGGAGCACATTATTTCAGAGCCCTTAATGAGCTACTCATTAAGCGTACAACACTTCAATTATACTGATTATTGCAGCAGATGTACTTACTTTTTATAATTCAATTAATTATAGACTTGTGTATGATCATATAAAAATGAGTGAAACCTATTTTCATCATTTTACTCAAACATAATGCAGGTTTTTTTTTTTACCATTGCTGTGTACTTGAACATGTATTTAATATCATTAAAAGTAGAATTTTTCAAGCTTGTTTGTGTTAATGAGTGCCACACAAGCACATAAAAAAAATGTTGGTTTGTGTGATTTAGAACAGAATTTGACAAAACTCAAGTGTTTGAACGTTAAATAGATTCATTATTGCTACTGAACAAAAAATGATGTAAATGTTGCATATTCTGTAACACATGACATGTGAATATATACACAAGATATGCATATTGTAAAATAAAACCAAACTGAAATATACATTACTTTGGCCCTTGAAAATGATGTATATTACTATACACCATGCTTGATCAGCAAAATAAAAGATATATTTTACATCTACAGTACGCCACTGACTATAATACTGACTGGATATTTTTGCTGAAGTCCCATCACTCTGTTCCTTTGGCTTTAGACAAGTCATATTCAAGACATATGAAGGCTAGAGCTTATCAAAGAGTTGCACAACATCAGTGCATTTATAAAATGACACTGAACAACACAGGAGTGCAAGAAAACAAGATATATAGTACACGTATGTCCAGGCAATGTGAATCTCATATATTGATAATCCATACTGATGATATACACTAACAGTTAATTGTCTGATATCTTAACAGTCATACTCATGTTGTGAATGTAAATGTGTTCTGGTTCTAGGTACAACAATTTTTCTTTAGATAGTTGTCTGAAGTTCTGACTGTGGAAATGAAACCGTAATATGCTGACGGAGCTTCATGTGTTTTCATGCTGGATGCTTATAAGCTTTGACATACATTTTGCATCACTGATAATCAGCTATTGATCCCCACCATACAGATGCTGTGAAAGACAAATAATCAAATAGTGCAGTTATTAAAATTGATATAAAAATATATTTATGTAAAATATGAAATATGACAACTAAAATAACTGTAATGTTTACAGAGTGAAATGACATTGAGCTTTGATAGAGACAGATAACGTTCTGAATATCACCACTGTTGATATTTACAGAAAATAAAGTAAGAAATAATAAAAATAAATTTCTGAAGCTGAATGCTGCAGTTAAAAACTGTCTATAGTAGCAGCAGAGTATAAAGGTATGTCTAAATGAAATTGTTTCAGAGGTAGATTGGGATCATATATTCTTAGATGAGGGAACTAAGGCGATCTGACCTTTGTAATAAATACTGTGCAGGTGTTTAACAAAACAATCACAGCAAAGAGCATTTCCAATTTCACTCGATGCCAACAATCAATCATAGGTCCAAAGATGGGACACAGCAATAAAGGCACCCGCAAAACCATTAATGAGCCTTTCTAGTGCTGAGAGACACAGATGCTGGAAGAGACCCAAGCAAGGGAATTGTAAAGAAAGGTCACGCCACAACTTTACACAGTCTGATCAGAATCAATAAAAAATTTTGGAGATAGAATATCAGCAGTCCACCAGGAATCAGTGGCAGAAAGGGTGATTAATCATGCTAACACTTTATTATTACTCCTATTACTCTTAAGGTCACAGCATATGTGCACAAGACAAATTCCTTCCACTATGAAAAACAAATATTGAAATAAGTCATTTTGTATATGAAACTATTTTGATATCTTGTTTTTAAAGTGTTGTTTTCCACTTTGATGCCACCACAATGACCATAAGATCACACACTGTTATGAAATTTACTGCATAAAAGAATGCTGTGAGACACATGAAAGAATCTACAGCAGTGAAGTCTATAACAATTCTTGTTTGTAGCCTTGACAATGTTGATCCTGTGAGGCACTAATGCCCTGAATTAGAGCAGATGAATGGGCCACTCTGCTGGTCATGACAGGGTTTCACTAGCCATCTAGTCTTTCCCTTTTCATCTTATTCCCTTTGGTGAATCCCTGGTCCAAATGTTGTCCCCTTTCTTCTGGTCTCAATTTCTGTTCATCAAAAGAAAGGTGAACATATGTCCAAATCCTGTGAACCCAGCCACAACATACTGTGTCATTAGAGCTGAAATGGGAGGGTTTTCACTGGAAAAACAGAAAGTCACGCACACGCACACACACTCTCACACACACACATACACACACACACACACACATGCACACAGACTCGAACGTAACATAATGGCGGAGGAAAACACAGAAATGTACAGCACATATACAGATACATGCATGTTCACACACAGCTAATGCACAAAAATACACACTGACACATACACAGACACACAGACACACACACACACACACACACACATACACACACACACACACCCACACACACACACACACACACACAGAGGTATTTGATGTTTTCCCTGTTTGAAGCCAAATTCTTGTTATCACTGCTAGCTACTGTATATACCGTGCTCCATTTCCAAGGTTTTTGAGGAGAGTCCAGGGCTTTCATCTGAGAGCCATCGTCTATACAGAAGCCAACAGTCTTAGAACCAGTGGCATGCTGACTGATGGTTAACATTTCAAAACCCTTTCCTTATATTAATACATGACAGGTACAACCAAAATACCAGGTGAGTGGAAACCACACACAGGCACTCAGATACAGACAAAGACACAAGCATACACACACTCACTCCCACAGACACATAAAGACCTATGCAAATCCGACAACCCCTGTCATCGATCTTTAACTATATTTAGCTTTTTGATGTCATAAATCATCACTTTATTACTGTAAGTCTTTCTCCCCTCAACAGCACCCCTCTCCTCCCCACACTGACGCCCACTCCTTGTTGCTCTGTAGAGAACCACTTACAGACAGAGTAGGTAGACATTAGCCATTAAGCCCTGCTGCTGCCATTTCCTGTCTCATATTAGCAGAAGCCTGGACTTTGAGCAGCAGGGACTTGGAGAGGGCTACGGTTCCACTGATACAAAACATCTGGGGTGTGGGAGTGGGCTTTACTTTAAAGCTTGTTCCAAATACTGAATGCTTTTTAATTTTTTCCTTACAGTGAATGGCCTCTTCAAAGTCCTGAATTTAGATCAGGTAAAAAAGGAGCCACAAACCATGCTTAATGAGCATGAAATAGTCTGACTGAATCCATAAAAGTAAAAAATTAAGATGATGCAACCAACAAAAAGTGTAAGTTTCCCCTTGTCATTATGTTTTTACTGGAGGCAAGCAAACAAATATAATTACTATGGTTATAGCAATTTCCACGTATTACTATCCATAGACTTACTATCTATTACTACTAGATATGAACAACTACTAGTATTACTTAAAATATAGATAATGCCTATGCTTTTAAATTTAAATTTAAGGAGTAATTAAAGAGCAATCTTATCAATTTTGTGAAAGGTTTGGTCAATTTTTGTTGTAACCTATGTTTTTTCCCCTTTTTTTTATTCAATTTGTGTATTTATAGACAAGGTGTTGCCAATCCAGATATATATATATATACATATATATATATAAATGCATATTTTCTTTTTTTTTTCTCCAATGTTTTACACTGTAGGAGGAAGTGCATCTCTGTCTCAACATGACCTGTCGAACAAAGACCACATATTCTGTTTTCTTTTCGTTGCCATGATTTTTTGTGTCGTCCTTTTTCAATCGCCAGTTGGTGGTCACTGAGCCTGTATTTGGTGAGGATCTGTCTCTGCTTTCTATCTCTGACAGTACAGAGATATTCTGCCAATTCATAATCTCTTTTTAGGGCCAGATAACATTCTAATCTACTTTGGCTTTTAGTTTCTTCTTTCCAAATAGTTTCTTTACATTGCGTTATAATTTGGTTTACTCTGATCAGTGTTTTGGAAAGCAGTGTTGGTGTGAGACTGGTCTGAGTGTCTGAGACGGGGCAGTTAGTCTCAGCACCGACTGACATAGGGACTCTTTTCTGGGCTCAGCTCTTGAGTTTGGAGGGCTTTGGAATGGAGGGGGCTGGAAAAGATTCTGTTCAAGATGTTGGTCTCAACAGGTATAGCTATGATGACTGAGTGGACCCTACACTTCACTGCCATACAGCGCAATGGGCATGATGACATTACCAAATATTTTAAGCCAGATTTTAACTGAAATTTGGAAATTTTAACTTTTTTTCTTAATTGCATTCAAAGCTCTTCAAGCTTTTTCTTTTAGTGCATTCACTGCCATGTTGAACCCCCCTGATGCTCTTATGGTTATACCAAGGTAGGTATAACTCATATTATGTTCAATGATTATTTATGATAAACTGGTATTTGTTCTAACATTACTTTTCTTCATATTTACTGCCAGGGTCCAGTTCTGACAGTACTTTTCTACTATGTCCAGCTGTTGCTGTAGTCCTTGTTCAGAAGGAGACTGTAAAACAAGGTCATCAGCATAAAACAGAGAATTCACCTCTATATTTAGGAGGGAGAGGCCAGCAACATTGATCCAACTGAACAGCAAGGTCATTTAGATACAAGTTAAATAAAGTTGGACTCAAATTGCAACCCTGACGAACACCTCTTCTCTGGGTGAAGAATTCAGCTTGTTTATTTTCCAAATTTCCAAATACATTGATTTAACTACATCATACATTTTGCCCCCTATACCACAATATAGAAGTCTGTAATAGAGCCCTTCACGCCAAATAGAGTTGAAAGCTTTCTTGAAATCAATAAAGCTTAACATTTTTTGTTTGGTGTACATGTTTGTTAATTAAAGTGTGAAGGGTAAATACATGGTCGGTGGTGTTTTGGGAGGAAGCCAATTTGATTTTTACTCAAGACGGAGTATTCGTCAAGGAAATCTTGTATTCTTTTATTTAGAATACTACAGAATAATTTACTAAGACAACTGCTGGCACAGATGCCACAGTAGTTACTAGGGTCTGATTTGTCCCCACTCTTATGAATGGGAGAAATGAGCCCTTTGCACCAGATGTCAGGAAAACATCCTGACTGTAATATGATATTGAACAACTGAGCATTTCATTTTTAATGCTGTCTGGACCACAAGTTTCCCTTGGCCAGAGAGATTTTGTCTGTGTGGTTGATTCTTTCCATGTAATTGGGAAATCAAGGGTTTTTTTGTCTTTAATGGTTTCTTCTAATGTTTGGAGTTTTTCTTTTGTAATACATTGATCTGAATCATTTAGATTTATTGGTATTGGTATGTCTTTGTACAAATATGATCTCCAGATGTCACCATTTTGGATGGGTAATGCTTGTGGTTGATTTTTGTTGAAGTTCTTCCATATATCCCAGAATTGATTTTGATTAATGGCATTCTCAATATCTTCAGGTTTGATGTGGGTATTATTTCATATTTTGTTCTTAATTGTACATTTAAAATTCCATTGTACCCAATGCGTAAGGCAGGGTCATTTGGCTGGTGATGTGTTTCATTTGCTATTTTTCTCAGGTCTTTTCTGATGGTCTTGCATTCCTGATTAAACCATTTGTTTTGCCTTTTAGCAGGTTTCCTTTTTTGTTTTATAAGGTCAGCTTTAATAGTTGCCTCATGAAATATCATATTGATATAATCAGAAGCCTTGTTTACACCATCTCTGGTAGGGACATATTGATTTTGGTCATATATTGATATGTCATTCATCAGACCAGGTGAGTTCAAGGCCATGATGAATTTGTCACCACTGTCTGAGGCCCATCTGTAAGTAGGATTTAATTTATACAGCTTACTGGGTTCCCTTTTTGTGTCACTCATTTGACCTGAGAGTTTAAAGAACACATTTATTTGGCTGTGGTCTGAAAAGCGGGATTGCTGTCTGACAGTGAATGCACTGATAGTAGAGGGATCCATGTCAATGATTGCATAGCTGAGGAGTATGTGAATCTCCTCCTGAAGCAACCATTAACTATGTACAGGCCTAAGGCCCGACAGAGATGCACTACCTCCCTGCCACTTTGATTTATTTCAGAGTCAAGGTTGTTCTGATGGGTGATGGTTGGTGTGGTAAACAGAGGGGACTGACCAAACACATGGTTGTTGCCCCGTGGGTCAATGACATCAGGTTCAATTCCTGTTCGTCCATTCAGATCTCCAGTTAGAAGTACGTTTCCCTGGGCTTGGAAATGGGTGATTTCTGAATGGAGAGTTTCAGAAATGTCCTCTTTAAAATAAGGAGAATGTAGTGGGGGTATAGAGATAGAGATACAGATCCCTATCTGTTATATGTAATTTTTATTCTGGACCACAGTTGTGGTTGTAGTTGTAGTTGTGATAAATCATCCTCCTAAGTATACAGCTGAAACTCAGAATTAAGGTGAGTACAAATAAAGTTTCTCCCTTCAGTTGATGAGTTTGAAAACAGCCTTTTAGTATCAAATGCTACATACATCATTTTGCACATTGAAGGTCAAATATCCAAGTGAAGAAGCAGAAAACAGTTTTGAGTGGAGAAGGGCTTTAAGTTGCACAAGAAAATTTAATTGCTGCTCCTTGTGAAATACATGGTGCTGGAAGCTTGGTGACTTAGTGACTACTACATCCCTCTGTAACCAGAGTAATGGAGTTAATTGAGGGGATTGTGTTTGTGTATTTTCTTTTGTGGAACAGTTTATACCAGGGCTGAAGGTTAAATAAGACTGGATGGTGAGACACAGCAAATATTATTTTGGAGTCTCCGTTCCCCTCAAGTCTGCACTGTCAAAATGGTGTGCAATCATTCAATGGTGAAAATTTGCACCAAAACTGAACATTTGGCTTTTATAATTGCTAGTGTGACCAATTTGTAATGACAGTAATTCACTGCCCTACCTATAACATATGATAGCTTTAGCTACTAACAGGCTCATGCTATGGCAGAACCATTTCTTGGCTGATTCTGGAGAGGCCTTGGTCGTCCATTGAAGATACACGTACTAAATGTTAAGAGCCATATCTGCTGTCTTTTATTATGTATCTATGATATTTGACATCATCCAACAGACAGCAGGATTAGGGTCAGACTTAAGTATTATCCTTCCCACATTAGAGGGATGGAAGTCAGGTTAAAGATCAGCAAAGAGGCCCTTTAAAGCCACCCGCTGACATCTAAACCAATGTATAGGAAACATAGTTTATATTGAATGGGGAGAGGTAGATAGACCATGTCTGCAAAAACAGCTATGGTAAATTTTAATCTACACCTCAATACATGATTTTCTTCTGACTAAAATTTTATGTGCTGCAATATCAAAATATGCGTGAAAGAAAGAGAAAATGGTAGAGACTGAAAAATGGAGTGGTAACAGCAAAGAGAATGAGCGAGAGAGAGGACAGGGTGGGGGTTGAGGGGGTACTTAACTCCATTGTTCTAAAAATGTTCACTTCCTTTTTGAACACATATTTGATTTACTATTTGGCAGGATTTCAACACACTTTTACCCTCCATTTTCAGAAGAGGAGGAGTTAGTTGACACTCTCGATTCAGAACTCTAGTAAAAGCTGAGGGGATCCCTGGAGAATCACTCATTCATTCAGCATTCCCATCAGCCCATTAGACTGGCCATCAGCCAATATAACTGCTTCCTGTTTCTCCAAGAAAACCTTTTTCATCCTCAGTATAATTCAGTTGTTTGAGAAACTTCCAATGGGAAGAGGTAGTAGATCACTTTAGCCTGAGGATTCTCATACATTTAACAAACTGAAACTGAACCAAATATCAGGAGAATGGTGGTGCATTCATTCCTGCAATACATCGCCTACTGAAAAACACGAGGATTGGATTGAGATTTGAATCTATTGCATGAGCTACACTGTAGTTGTTGTTAAAGTGCCTCAATATGCAGTGTAAGTGAAAAAGTACAGGGTCAACATGTGTAATTGGATTACACAGATGTAACCCCACTGACTCTTTGAAAACTGAATACTGTGTGAGTGCATCACTGACTGAAAGTAGATACCTTGTGTATCATACAAAATAATACTTCTTATTCTGTAGCCTTTCTGGTGACTGCAAATAAAATACTATAAATACTAAGAATGTTACTAAGTCTGATTTACCGAAGAAGTATTGATCATTTGCATTTAGTTGCATTTTAAATTTGCAATTAATGGCAGAGGAAAAATTTAAAAAGCTAATTTTGGAGAGATCTTTCAGGTCAGCAGACATAAGAAGGAGAATTTACACGAGGTATCTGAGTAGAAGTAACATGGTTATATGTTTTGGAAGTGTTTCACATTAATTCGATTTTGCACTAGTGATATTATGTCGTAATACTACATCACTTACTGTTATGGAATCCAGTAGATGATTCGTATTACATTTATACATGCTACACATTAACCAAGAGGGTGAAAACAGAGAAACAGGATAGTGTTTTTATACATGTAGGGCATAAATTATGTCCGATCGTGCAAGCTTGATGCCACCGTTGAACAGCTAGTCAATGGAGAGGGCAGGGAGAAGCAATGGAGCGAAGTAATGTGTAATCTTACTACTCAATGGGCTGTGCCCAGCAACGGGCCTCTGAATGCTGGAAGTGTCAGAGAGATAAATAGCAGAGTGTCCCCCTCGAAAAACATGATTAATACCCCGCCTGGTGACGCTGCTGAAGATGAAGTGGGAGCAGCTGGCTCAGGCAGCGTAGGCACGCAGGGAGAGGTGGGAGGGGGGACGGGAGCGAGCGCAGCGGAGCAGAGAGGGCAAAGAGTAGGACACACTGGCAGCTAGGGGAAAGGAAGGCAAGGCAAGGGCAATCCGGGCCACCATAGGCACAGGGACCCCTACCTTCTCTCATCTCCCCTTGTACGCAGCTTCATTTCTTTTTTTTTTCTTTTTTTTTTTGTCATGGTTTAGCACTTAAATAATCTTCAGTTATTCACTTACAGTGCGTACTGTTTGTAAACATGTGCCGACTTCCGTGAGATCACACTTTATTTCTGAATCACCTCATGAAAGTTGAAGCCTGTGTCCTTTAGTTATATAAATCTTACAAGAAATCAGGTTTATCAGCAAACTTATCTCAGTTGAATTAAACAGTCAAACAGTTCATAACCTAGCCATTTATGACATCCGGTATATAGTATAATAACCCCCTAATATTTGGCTCTTAACGATTTTCATGAGTGTTATTAACATGAATGTATAAAGAGGTGAGAGCTGCATGATGTATTGATGAGCCTGCTGTACTTTCTTAATGCAAATTTATATACCCCATTCTTTAATACTATGTGTGAACCTTATAACCATTCATGTATCAGCCAACACCTTTCAATTTTCACTGAACAGACAAAGTTTTGTCAGTCAGTAAAAATTCCAGTCAGTGTTATATACAGTGTCCCCTGATGATTGGGGCTTGTTTCAGTGGAAACAGTTGAAACTCTCAGTACAGAACACATGGAGTTATTGGGTCTGTTCTGTTGTGTAAGTAAACATGTCGAGGGGTGGGCTACTTTTTCATGGTTCAGGGGCCCCAACCCTCCCCTCACACAATTAACTTTTCCAGTGTAATGAGATGATTGATATGCTGGAAGTGTGTGCTTTAAGGAGATATTAATCATTCCCTCTGGTAATTTTAATCATGCGTTCCATCATCCCCAGCTGCTGAGGATCACCTTCCTAGCAAACAAAGGGCGGCCACGCCACTTGCATAGTCATTCTGTTCTAGTTTAACTTTATTTTATGCTGGTTCCTCCCATCTGTTCGCACAAGCCTCCACAGCCCACGTTGCACGTTGACAAGCTGGGGAAGCAGTGTGTGGGTGGGTGATTGTATGAGTGTGTGTGCATGTATGTGTGTAAACTTGAGAAACACAGGCATCTTTGAAATGGTAAATCTAATCCTCCAGGTCCGTGACTAGTTGGTACACCGCCACCAGCCACCTCCACTAAAATGTACAGTAATGCATACAAACAGTGGGCACACATACACACACAGAGGCTCACATACACAATCACTGTGATACACAAACTGAGGCATACAAACAGAGACATATACATAAGCACATATACAAACACGCACATACACCACATGGTGTGGGCAATATGTCAGAGCAAAGCATAATTTGGCATTTGAACCAGTCACTATTATTGGAAGTACGAAGAAATGCTGCAGGGAAGATTTGTTTAGATGACAAACAACTTGGAAACTCTCTCTCTCCCTTGACTGCCTTGAAAGTCAAAGAGACTTATATATTCCCAAAACACTGATTAGTTCATGTTGAGCGCCTCCATTGTGTTGTACTGTACCTCTGCGTTGTTGTTCCATGTTTTTACCCAAGGCTATGTAGGATTTGGAAGGGTATTCCACAATCAAAGGCATTTCTCCTATGACTTTAATTCAACTGCTGTGTTGTCACAGTCAAGGCCACAGGGAAGCTTGTGGTGACCCAGCGGTGCTTTCAAACACAAAACAGAACAAATCTGACTATATAAAAGCAAAAGATGTACCTTCTCAGTGGGAGATAGAGAATCCAAGCTTTTCCAGGAGGAGAAATATAAACGATACAGAGGATGAGATGATGTAGTAACAGTTACAGTAACTGTAAATAATAGGGATTGACAGGATTATCAGTGAAAAATCTGTCAAAGTCAGTGGATTTATCATTTTTGACTTTATACTTTTACTGACAACAGAGAGCCTCAGTTTTCCAACATGAGGTAGTAAACAATACATAGAGGCTCCACAAGGTTGTACAAAAAATGTTGCCTTTGCTCAAAGTAGAAACAGCTCAAAACTTCCACTTGACAAGTGTCATAAATGCACGCTTAATCATGTGCAAAATTAATGACATCCAGCTGACAGATATTCCATCATCAATGCAGAAGTTTTTGAAAGTTATTGAAGGGGGCTTGTCTGGTTGTGCACAGATTAGCATTGCTTGCATGCAGTCAGAGGCCAATGCAAAGTAGATAGGTTAATCCCCAGGATGAGTTGATGGGACACATCCCTAAATGCACTGAGCCTCGCTGCTTCTAAAACCCATTAATTGTGCCCAATATGAAAAAAAGTAATTTAATTTTACATCAAGTCCAGCCTCATCTGTTATCTGTGGCACACTTCTGCAGAGTACATAAAGGTAATAGAGGTTTTCAGGGGCTATTCCCCACTTATTATCTAATAATGATGAATGAATATGCCAGGAAGTGACAGCTGTTTAGACGTTTTGTCTGTGGAAAGGCATCTATTTGTAACTTTCCTGGAAATCAGTTCTTGCTCACTTTGAGGACATGATTCAACTTTAATACTCGGTCTGTTTTAGTCAGAGCATAGAAAACAATTTTAAAACTCAAGACTAATTAGTTTTGGGATGTAAAGGAAAAATATATTATAAAAAACAATAACTTCTGCTTCAGTTTTGATATACCAACAAGTAATGTCTATAATGGCCTTTCCTCAAAACATTTTACCAAAGTCATACTTTAAAAAGATTTATATGCAAACACTTTGCCTTGTCTTTTGTCTGAAGATCAATACTTTAGGAGGCCAAAATGAACAGGAGATAAATTATGTGAGACAACACCACATAGACCTCTAACCTGACAGGTGTGTTTTGTGGGCCACACAGCACCATTTTTATTCTCAATGTAATGCTTTATTTAAGACAAATGAACTGTTTTGTCCACTTTGCCTATTTCAGTGCAGTTCATAAGCTATCCTCCATTCAAAAGCATTTCACATGTTATTATGACTTCATGCTTATCACCAACGTAAATCGTGTTGATAGAGTGAAGAACCTTAGCAACTGTTTTGTGAAAGGTGCTTATAAAGAAAACATGACGACTGCTGGCTGGCCCTCATTATTTCCACCTTGCTTTACCCTGGCACTCCTGCTCCACTGCATAACTAAAAGACAATTAATCCTAATAATCAGGGCCTTAGCCATCATTCCTCATTCTGGCAGGCCTCTTTTTCCATAGGGGCACAGAAGGAGTGCCCGAGCCATGGATCTCTGCTGCACAGATGAACCTCTTACAGATGTTGAGTGAGCAGCGTGGTTAATCGCTTAGCCATCTTATGGCCTTGACACTCGTACAAAAATGGAAAATTGAAGGTGGTATTTTATCATGTCATGTCTACGTGTAATGTGAGACTGGTTGGATGTGGTATATATTTGGTTTGGTATTCTAAGCAATGTCATACTTACTGCAAAATAAAAAATGTAATAATAGAAAGATGCGAATATGGGCGCCAGCTCGTCGTAAGGCATGAGTCCAACACATTGGCACTGGTAATTTTAGCCTCAGTTAACAAGATATATATATTTCATTAAAACATGAGCCTTTCTGATGAGGCAACAGCTCTTTAAAAAAGCAGGATTGCATGCTGGCACTCATGGCACAACATGCACATCGTTTTGTCAGCATTGCCAGAGCATAGTGACACCCTTTCATATCACAGTAGAAAGGCTATGATGCAATGTTTGACTTATCAGCATGGGGACCTAATCTTCTCAAATTAGAGCCCAAATGTTTGGTGAGTACTACAGGCCCAGTGTGTGGAAGCAGAGGGAGTGCTATGACCGCCGTAGACAGGAGGCCCAGGCAAACAAGCAGATGCTAAGGGGCTGCTTTAAATGCGGAAGAAGAAAATCACCATCACAATGCAGCAATTATGGCAGTCTCAAACTCACTAAGCCGGAGCACAGTGTGTTCTCACAGCGTCTCAGCAGCACTCACAGCATCCCACACAACAAGCTCATTAGGCCAGCACATCCTCCCTCTGATTTAGGGTGGAGGAATTAATACAACAGCACCTGGTCTCTGAGAGCCATCCATCCTGCCATATACAGCCGGCCACGCTCAGGTTATGCATTATCTTCTTTAAAAGCATGAATTGTGGTCACCCCTGTTCAGTTTTAAGCTACACCTCTCTTTTTCCAGAGTGCTATGTGAGGGGCAGGCATATTAATCACACTCACAGCCACTAATGCTAACAATCAGTCAACACAGTTGGCCAGGCTCTCCATCTCTGGTGACAGGGAGGTTTGTCCTGAGGCCTGCTGATTCGTCCTGCTATGTCTGCCTCTAGGACAAAATACACACAACACAGGCAACATTATGCTCCAGCAATATCCCAGCATTTTCTAAATTAGTCAAATGCTAAAAATGTACATTAAAGAAAATACAGTTTTCTAGAGTAATTACATTACACACACTAACCCTAACCTTAACTGTAGTACTGGAAACAGAAAATGAATTCCAAAATATAATAATCCTTTGAGCAGCGAAATATTTATTATGTACAAATGAAACGTTGCTCTTTCCGAGGGGCAGACACAGTTTGGGGAAAAGTAATTTGTTATTGGAGTGATTTTCTACAACATGGATACAACATATGTCAAACAGTCAAGTTTTGAGAAACTAACAGCTGGCTAGTTCAACTGAGAGGAAACTGCCTACTGAGCAAGAATGATCTCTCCCTGAGTGTCATCCGCCACCAGCATGAGGCAGAACCAGCATGTTTGGATTCCTACTGTACAGCAAGAATATGGCTCCTCTTGTCAACTTCAAGCTGACAAGTGTAACATTGACACAAATTAATACAAAACCTGCACAATTAATTTCATCCGGAGCTCAGGCTTACAAAAACAAATAAATTAACAAGAAATTCTATGAATGTGCTGAGCGCAGTGATCTATGCGTGCATGTGTGAGTGAATGTATGCATGTGTGTGCAAGTCTGAGTGTGCATGTTCAGTTTGTTATTTTTTTCCATTGCTCAAAAAGAAATGCTAATTATTGGGCTTCAGGTAGCGTAAAATGTACAGCTGTGGTGACTGTCAATGCTCGGTGGACTATTGAGCTGGTGTACAACTTGACGGTGGGTGGTATCTCTCGCTCTCATCCCAAGAATCACCCAGTGGCATTGCCATCTTCTGCCAACGTCAATCAGCAGGTTGCTTTTGAGGAACAAGGGAATCAAGCTCTACCTGCCATGCAGTACATAGACCCTTTGCTCCTTGATTGTCTGTAAAACAGTAAGCTAAAAAATGACTGTAGGTTGACCTCTACTGAATTCAAGGTTTCTGTGTCCCAGAAAAAGAATGCATGCCTTCAGGTGTTAAGGATAGTTTAGTAGGTAGTTAGAATCAGTTTGATCCTTAACTTGTTCAAACACTAAGGTTGAGCTTTAATGTTCGCATTTTAGATCACCTCACCTTCACTGGTAATAGCCAGATGGCAGCGACAGTCCGTGCACAACACATATAAGTGGGGTCTGCTAGCAACAGCTGTGTGTTATGTTCCACTGCTCTACATGACTATATACCACAAGTCACTGCTATTTGTTAATAAAAATGTTTCTTTACACTCCACACCGATGTTGAGCCAGATTGCTCACTCTTGGGAACAAACTTTATAGACCAGCTTGACGTCAACTTTGATTACTTCATTTCTGAAGAATTCCAGATGTTTCAGTCTTCACTCAAGGGATGTCTGGTACCTGAACTGACAGCAGTTAGAGCCAGAAGCTATTGCAAGGTAGGGTAAATATACACTTAGGGTACCATTACAAATACAATCAGATGCATGTTTGTAGATCTGTATATTAGCACTTAATGTAATAATAAACATAATTAATTGTTATTTCAGAAGAATCACTGGTAATTTTGTCCGTAGTACCTTTTTATTCAAGAAACATGATTGATTTATGTACCCAGTTGCTGTGTGGTAATTATATCTCTCTAAGAATATAATCTGTCTGACAAGATTTTTAAAAAGAAAAGTCAGAGGAAGCTTGCAAGGACGATAGTCTATTCTTGTAAAAAAATAAGTATACAAAATTGCATATAGAATAAGAATACTTAAGATTTTTTTTCAAGTGCACTGATGATTAATGTATGTGAAATGTGCTATTTGTGACAAACTAATGATGTATTTAATGTATTAATGAATTGGAAATATATTAAAATACATTGTACGCTATTTTAGACCATGTAGTTGTAATTCAGTGTGCTAATGTACATCTTTTTGTACCGATACTGCACTTTTAAAAAAATGTACTTGGTATGCACTTAAAATCAAATGTTCCACTTTTAGGATAACTAATACATATTTGATATACAAGAAATATTGTAAATTTATAATGTAATTCAATTATGTAAAGAATGTATGGAAAATGTAATCTTAAGATAGATTTGAAGTGTGTCTACATTGAATACAAAAAAGTGTATTTGAATACACTTTACTTTAATCATGTCTCAAAACAGTCAAGTGCATTTAAGTGTAGTTCTGTATATTAGAAATTGCAATTGCTGATCTTACATTGTTAATAAAAGTAAAATGTTACTATGTTGAAAATAGCACAGGTTACAGTAAGTACAGAAATAATAGCACCCTTTTCAATAAAATCAAACATTTTTTTACATGCTACATATTTTATGAACACGCCTGAAGATGTAATTTTAGTCATTTTAGTTTTATTTACAGTATGTGTAAAGTAAGCACAGTTTAGCACAGCCAAGTGTATTCAGAAATACTTTTTTTTATACTTTTATCTTAAATTGTTTTAATTACATATTATTTATGCACTTTACACAATGATAAAGTGTAACAAGTGCATTAAGTGTATACTATTAAGCAGACTGCACAATAGTATATGAAATAATAGTACAGTACATGAAAATATAATATGTTATAATAATAATTATATGTGCATACTTTTAAATAATGTACTAATTATACACTATTGTGTATTTTTTGTAGTGCACTGACCTGTGCTATAAGCTAATACTAAATTGCATTTTGTATTCAGAAGATATTTAGCACTATGAAAAGGCAAAGAGAAAAGCTTGCATATTTATGCATGTTTGAAAATGGCTGTAACCTGCAGCACATAATATAGATCATCCAATCGGGATGAGTGTATACATATTATATACTTTGGGAAGCCACCCAACTTCACACAGGCTCTAGTGATGACTTTGGCTTGGTCTCTTCCATTGATAGGTTACATGATTCATGTACCTTGGTGCAGAATACACTGTTGCTAACAGAAGATGGGCAGGAAAGTGCTGAATGCTGGTCCTTTGCATTTGTAAAACAATAGCAGCCATGGAAGTTCTTTCTTTTGAGATTTCTACTGACAAAAGAGAGTGGATTGTTGTGTTGGCCCTATCACATCCTCTGGCCCACTGCTCCTGCACTAGACCCATCACTGCTGTTAGCCACTGTGAAGACGATGATACACATTTAATGTGGTTTTAATGAACTGATAACAATCTGTTTCCTTCTCTATTGAGAAAGTGTCCACTTTCTGACCTCCAACATGATGTAGTCTACCACTGCACAAGTGCCAGTGCAATGCAAAGTGTTTCCTGGAGTGTGTCTACAAACTGGATACAGTGTAAAACTCCATAATAATTGCCCCTTATCCTGAAGAAATATGATACTTTGCAAAACCCTGACGATCTGTTTCGTGGATTTTTGGACATCTTTACAGTGAAAGAGTCACAAAGGCAAGGATCCATTGGATGCATTATTGTCCATGACTTTACTCGCTATTAGGAAATGTGCTTCATAGCAGGTTGGATGAACAAACTCTGCAAGCAGGGATTCAGACTGAAATTAGTCCCGCATTAAAACAGTGCAGGGTTAGGGTTATTTAAGGTATCAATGAGACAATGGAAAACAGTCCAGGAAGTTCAGTTGGAGTAAGAGAATAATGTGTTTAAAGGCTTATCAGATGCCAAAACACTGTACAATACTTTGTAATACGCAAAGACAGGATTTTACAACCTTGGAAAGTTATCACGGTGGCAACGAACCGTTGCGGTTATCACGAGGTTAATTGTCCAAATTCTGTGTTCAAGTTACTAAGTAATACACCAGGAGTTTGTGCTTGAATGTATGCGGTTGGTCACCTCAGCACCCTTCCTGGAAGACGTCATGTTGCATAGCAGCAAAAGTTGAGCCAAATTCAACTGTTTTGTCAGACAACCCCGCATTTTTTTGTCTGCACTGGCACTCTCTCTGCATCGACAGATTGCGTTTTTTTCACGCAGGGTTGATGTTGGTCTGAACGCAGCTTCAGGGAATTGCAACGTCATGGGTCTAGGCACAGTTGGAGTCAAGCATGATTTGCTAGATGACCACTTTCTAACGTGGAGAAAAAGAAGATCTGGATAATCTGCTGAATTCATGGGGAAGCATCAGTGTCTTTGCCAACTCTTCAACTCCAGAGTTTTGAGAAAGAGAAAGCAGAGCTGAGACAATTCTTCCTTTGGCATCCTTTGGCATCTGCACCCTCAAATTCTGACAGTCAGAACAACTTTTGTAGAAAGTAACCTGCTAACTCTCTATGATCACAGCCCCTTAATGAGTTGTCATTCCACCCATTACTGAATACTTTGAGTTGAAAAGGCAGCAGAGCATACAAATTATAATGTGCTGTGATGCAAAGAGACATAAGTCTATAGAGCCCCATTAGTGGTCTCAGCCAATAATCATAAAACTACACTTACAATATTTTGTAATATTGACACAACATAGACCATCACATTATGTCAGACAATCATTTTACAAATAAAAATGGTCTTCAAGCCTTTCTTCAGTGATGAGGTTGAAAAGATCTCTGAATGCTTTTTAACATTATGTTATGTATAATATTAAGTATGTATTTCACTGTTTTTTTATTGTTTGTAAAGTTCACAGTTCACTGCAGACATGCATGGCATCGATTATGTATAGTTGAGTTACACTGAGTCACACTTGCCGAGTCAAAGTGCACAACAGGGAGATGTTAAGGGAAAAAAATAAGCTGAAAAAAGGGAAAATGTACAACACAGCATATGTAGTTGGGCAGGATTGAAACTTACTTGGCTGATTTCGTCGCCCCAGGGAGAGCTAACACTAAAATGCTCTTTGACCATGAAATGGCCCTGCCCGGTAATGGTGGTTAATGGCTGTATGGTACAGCAGTGCTGAGGCTGGGCAGGAGGGAGACGTAATAGGGGCACCCTGTCTGCTCCAGCAGGCCCTGTCCAATGAAGGAAAGGGGGAAGGTTGGGATAGTTGTTTTACTTGGAATTATAAATGTCAGTAGTCAGGAGATTCTGTGTGTGATGGATACATTTAAAGAATCATTAAAAAGGAGAGGTATCTGTCAGGTCAAAAGGTAAAAACCAGCCAGTGCTGTATTATTTTTTCACATATTTTTTCACCAATTTTCTAGGTTAATTTGATTCAAGCATACAGTACCAACACTATGCACAAGTGTCCATGATTGATATCTGCAGATATGATAGAGAGATTTGTAAGTAATGTTTTTTTTTAATTATCATTTCATTAGAGTCCATGTAAACAAAGGTTATACATATACACTATTTATAGCTACATATTTACAATAAATCTAAATTATTATGGAAAACTGGCACTGACCTCACACTTCTGTAAACACTTATTCATGTAATTAAGTTTGATTGAGTCAACCTTTTTAGATTAGAGCATATATTTTACTCTTTGTCCTTTGACTCCGTGACTGCTGAACTATAGTTGATGCAACTCATGACTTTTGTCCAATTCTGACTTGAAGTACTTCTGACTGACATATTGCCCTCATCACTGCAAGGTTTCACCAACGTGTCCTCCAGCTGAATTCTTGAAAGAGCAAAAACCCAGGGGCAAGATGCGGGTATCAAGACCTCAACAAAGCAATGGCATATTATGGGCCAACCAAGGCCAAATGAGATTACTATTTGAAAGCCATCTAACAATATTGCATATGACAGTACAGAGGTAATGTATGTATTGTAACCTAAAAGTGTCTCTCTCTAAAGGTCATGATTAAGAGACAAGACATTACAGACCTTGTAAGTATTGCCATGGCTTTAATAGATAGTAGATGCTTTTTTGTTGTTTTCCTTTTTCATGTACTGAATAATATAATTTTTAATTATTCTAAAAACAAATGTAGCACAACACCTTTTGAAACACCATACAATGTGACTCATTATATTGACATTTTCCCCCAATGAAATGGATGAATGGGCTATTACTGTAATATAATGACCAATAAAATAAGGCATTTACACCCAATGAAATGAAAAAGCATTTCAACCTGAGGTTTAAACACATTTGTATGTGCGAGTACTGTTTTTGGACACTTGAACTAAACAACCTGATGCATAACCCGATGACAGAGTATTTAAATTTTATGTAGCCAAATAAAGTTTGGATTCACACCCACTGTGGTATGTGAAAAGTCCTCAAATTTGACCTTGAAACCACAGTTGTTGTATTGGATTGGTTGGATTGATGTCAATGATTATAAAAAGGTTTTTTTCCACTGTTATTTGGCTTTGCTGCAAATGTTTAAACAATTAAATGAACTAACATGCACATGAGTAAACACATGGACATATTGTTAAAAAATATAGTTACATATGTCTTAAAATAAGTGAGAGAGTTTATGAGCACTGTTTGTCGAGCAAATCCTGTTTTAATCAGATTTGACGATGAGTCGTGATAAGGAACTGAGTCATCAGCTGTGATGTTGGCAGTGAGGAAAGATAGAGACAACTGAGAGTTAAGCTACAAACCTCTTCTGACAAACCTTGTCTGAGAAAGCTTTAGTGGACACAGTGACAAGTGAAATATGGGGTCAACTATCAGTCATTCATCAATGAACCCATCCTGTCATCATTTGAATTTTGAGCACTAGGCAATATTAACCTTCATAACCCCAAGTCGCATAGGACAGCTTGGCAATGCCTAAGACTGACAGGCACAGTATCAAAGTAACTGTTGGGTGTCACTGTAATAAATGCTTTCAGTCACATAAAGCCATGGATGATGATAGGCACTTGAGGAGCTCTTCATAAAAGTCTGATCCTAACTGCCTTACAATGAGGCTTTGGCAACTGTATGTGGACCATACAAACATAAAATTTAAGTGGTATTTTTTGTGAGGATATTTTAAAACAATTACCAATTTTTGTCTGTCCTTTGTGCTCTAATAGATAGTTGTAGGCAAGTAAAGCTGCCAAGGGCCATGCCAAAGCTCAAGGCCATTTAATCAAATCATTATGGTCCATATGAGTGGACAGATCAATGTGGCCTCAGTGTATAGAGGGTATTTCTGTGACCTCCCCTGACCTAAAAGTTCACTGGCCTTAAGTAAGTCTAAGATAAAGTTACATCCAGTGGGAACTGGGTGATATCCACTTGATGCCATCTCCTTGTTGGAAATTACTGTGGTTGACACAAGGGACCATGACTTCTAACACTATACAATATTAACAAAGACACATGATCAGCAAATGTAAATGATAGCCTTATCATGTTTGCTATCTATCTTTGTAGAATAATAACTGGAAATAAGTCTTGCTGTGCTAAAGTTTAAAATGGCTGCTCTCCTTTCCTGGGTTTAGCTGGATTATATTCTCTGTGCGTAAATTACTCCCTTTGGAGAGAGAAATTAACCTAGATTTCCATATCAAAGCATTATGAATTGAGCCATTTTCCCTGCCCTCCCGCTCTGGTGAAAAGAGAGAGTGGAGGGAGTCTGCAGAAGTAGCCTGCAGTGATATGCGGGCCATACAGGGCTCCTTTCTTACAGGAGCAACACTGCAACAGAGAGAATCAGCAGCTTTCTACTGAAGCGAAGAATGAGATCACTGGGCTTTTTGTGCAAGGTCAACTTCGAGGCAAGACACATCGTGTTTAAAATTCAGTCCTATCCTCACTGAGCACTTGAAACACACTGTGCCAGCCGGGGAACCTGCTTGCCATTATGCAAAGCGGCGGCGGGCTTAAAGTAAATACGTAATCTTAATGAATGCTGAGATCTGTGGAGGTGGGAGTGAGGGGAGCCCAAGTCAAGTATGGAAGGGTCAGAGACACAGGGTGAATAATCCTGTGTGTCAACAAGACATAACTAGCTCTCTCTATCCCAATATGTAGCCATGTTTACAGTGAGCAGAATTCAAAAGTTTTCTGACATCTGACATTGTTGTTCTATCACAAAGTAAGCAAGAGACTCCAGAAAGAAACTCACAATGTTTTCCATGAGAGAAGGTGTTTTTGAATACCTGGTCTTATGTAGCCTGAGCAAATAAAACCTGAATGTAATTACTGATGAGGATAAGACAGGTTTATGATAAATTAGCAGATGCTAATTGATACTAATAAGGGAAGGCTTTTATATTTTTTGTGAACAATATGGTATTTAACTTATAATCTTAGACTAAACATTATGTTATTGGTGCTATTAAAGAGTTTGCTTATTTGCCTTATACGTTGTGACCTATTTCATTGCCCCAGCTTATCTCAGACGCATAAATTTAAAACAAAAGGACAGCCATTAGATGACATGTCACACAATATAGGGGTCTTGTTCTGGCCCCGTGCCTGCTGGCTGTGTCCTTTGCTTTGCCCACTTTGCTCTGTGAGACTGCCAGGACATTGAGCCTGACACATCAGAACTGCTGCTCTCTTGGTGCCCTCTTTCATTCGCACTATCACAGAGTCAAAGCCTGCAGAGACGAAGCTGTCCAGAGACTGAGCCCTGCTGGGTTTGACTGGGCCAAGATCCGATCAAGCCTTGAGGAGAGGGTCATCCTCTTCCCTGACTTCTACTTGCTATGATCTCTGAACCGATTCTAAAAAGGCCTCTGACTTGATTTGAACAGACAGTCCCCCTTGAAAGCTGCCTTTGGTTTGGCTTCTGTAGCCTGGAACGGGAAGAGCAGGGTCAGGCTACACACAGGCAGGAGAAAGCTCAAGCAAAGGCAGTGTGAGGGGGAAAAAGAGAGCTGATAGCCATGCTCCAGGTGCAGATGGCACACTGTTTTATGTGTGGCCTCAATGGATTATGTCAGCCAAGCTACTGGAGGCATATAATATACAGAGATCACACAAAAACATTGTCAACCAAAATCCAAAGATTCATTAACAAAGGTCATTTCCATGACAGCAAATGCCTAATAGATGGCCAAGACACAAGTCACCATGAGAATAAAAGCAGACTGGATAAGGAAGCCTTGAAATGTGAATAGAAGTTATAATTTCATTATAAAACAAACAAATGATTTGTACTATAAATTATGCAGCATTCATACGTGATTTTGTTAACAGGGTCTCATTTACATGAGACTAAAGCAATTTACTTCACATAATAATCCTCACCACAACAACATCTATGATACATGTAAACCTTCTAAACAAACAAAAAAAATAAGAGAGCACTATGAATAAAATGGCAGTACTATATAAAATGAGTCAGAATATTTTATTCAACATCCAATTATTAGCTAAGTAATATTTCTTATTTCTGCACATTGTGATGATATGATCAAGGCAGACACTGCCTCTAAGGAGCCTGGGCTGCAGCAACCCTGAAAACCAATAATGGTCAAAGGTCAGAAAAGGGGAAGCAAAGATCCAAGTCCCATCCTATTGTGTGACATGTTTCCTTCGCCTGCTCGCCCCAAAGGCTTAGTGTCAGTGTTAACACTTCAAACACTCAATATCTTCACAAAACACAAAGGACACAACTGCTTGCCATCCACATCATTTCTTCCAGGAACAGAGATATGGATCCTTCTCAAAGGTCACTGCCAGCTGAAGTTTCAATGATTAAGCAAAGCTTTGTTGTTTGACTTTTTTCCTGTAGCAAAATCTACTTTTAGGTGCAAATTGAGTAGTTTGCTCAATATTCTGAAATAAAATTGAATCATATTTTATATGTCAACATTAAATTGTAATGGGTGGTCATTTCTGTTTGATAACAATTTTATAATTTAAAGGTGGATAATCAAAATCAAATGAGGAAAAAAAAAAGCATTCTGTCAGATAAAAGAACCCATCATCATCTGTGCAGAGATGGCCTTTTTCAAACCATAATGCATATCTGAATAAATAGTATTATTGCTGCTTGCCAAGTAGAATAATACCGCAACAATGATTCAAACAGTAATAATGTATAAATATGCAGAGGGCAGTTTGAGTGGGTGACTATAGCACACCTACATATTTGCTTAGGTTCATTTTTTTTCTAATAAGGCTGATAGCTTTCTCAGGAACTTTCCTTGTCCTGCTACTCATGAGTGCTGTGCCTGCAAGCATTTCAGAAAGCTACACTCACAGTGAAGCTACTTCAACAGCATGCTCCTGAATCAGTCAAAAGACAGCATTGTTACTAAACAACTGAGTCCACCGTCTACTCTGTTACACATTTATGGAATCATGCGCCAGAACACAGACAATGTTGTTGGCTAATCTCACAAGACAAGCAGGCACGGGTGATTCAAGAATCAATCTGGTTAGCTTCCTGTTTTTAGTCTGCTGCTGTTATACTCTGGGTGTAACTCAAAGGCATCTCCAGTTTCCTGGGAATGTGTTTCTGCTCCTAAGGTGGTGATAAAACACCTTATTTTATGGGTCGGTGATTACTCACCGTACCCTGATGTCTGCACTGATACCAATCTTAGCAAACACAAAAGTAGAGAACTCTCCATATTTACAGTACACTTCAGTTTTGAATTTCTTTCCTATTTTCCTCTACCACCAGACATATAAAAAATAAAGAAAAATCCTCAAAAGTGTGGTGGATAAATATATAATTGTTTGTTCAAGTGTGTTTTGCACAGTATGAGACCTTCCGATTGCTGCACCAAGTAGAATGCACTGCAGGTAGTCTCTTGAGGGAAGGTCTCATTTTCTGCCTCCTGCCGTGAAATATTCAGTCCGGCCTGAAATAATATGGGACTCGTTTCAAGGCTTAGCACTTTTCAAATATGCTGGCAATAATGGACAGGGCATCAAATGAAGCACAGCCTCTCATAGCAAGGGGAGCAGAGGTTTTGAATCCACAGCCAGGGTTTCACATAATACCATTCACGGTTGAAGTGCTGTCTACATAGACTACAGTACAGTGTAGTGATTAGTTAGTTGTGGGATGAGCCTATGAATTCCTGCCAGCACCTTTACTCCAGTCATACAAGGTCTGTTTTGGAATACAGACATTACAAATTTATACCACAATATTATTTGGAAATATCGAAAATTTGGAGACTGTAGAATGTCAAATTAGATTTTCATATTTCTCTCCTGCTTTTTGCATATCATCATAATCTGAATTTCATTCAGCCTTAAAAAGAAAAGTGAGGAAAATCAAGGGTGCACCATAAATGCACAGAGATGGAGTGCAGAAGAATGTTATAGGGGGGCTTTGGTGAAAGGATTCAAGGATTTAACAATCCCACATCCTCTCAGCCTGTCCTTCATCTCTAATAATCAAGCTTGGCCGCAGAATATCCCTCTGGATGGGAAAAAAACATGTTGCCTGTCCGCCTCTCACTCATCTTTAGACTGCCAGTCTTGGGTCTTCCTCTTGAAGTCTTCTGTCACATTTATGGCTTCAAACACTAAGCACAGCCTTTTTTTAACTGACTGCCATGTCTTTAAAGCTGGATATCTTTTTTGTACTACATTAGCATGAGATGAAGGGCAGTGCGTCTGATGCAAAGGAAGCCCTGAGAAGGCTGGACCACAGACACTATGAACTTGTTTGTTGCTGTACACCAAAGGCCACTGAAACAAGCTTAACAGTTTCAGCTCAGGTGAAGTGTATAATGTAAGTCCATAGTATTTTTTGCACATTCATTTGCAATGTTACTGCACCTAAAGACAAAACCAATGCTTGAATTTCATACATATATGACTCAAGTCACACAAATCTACCTCTATCTACCTCAAATGTAGACAGGTTTTACAAAAGGTTGTGTGTGCATGTAGGTCCACTTTTGATCACCTGTAACCAAACAATATTAAAAAAAAAACAAAAAAAACAGCACACTGTATGGACCTGGGTTCTGGGAAAACTACGGTTTGTTAGCGTGTTGAGGTATCACAGACTGCTCTCTTTCTGCTTGTCATTTGCAAGAAAGGAGGACACCCAACTGCACACAGACATCAGATGTAAACTCCTCCAAGCCTCTGGACAAACCTCAGTGACATCTCAGCATACATGCTCAGTTATCTGTAATTAATTGATCTAGCAATGCTGATCAATTTAAAACTTTTGCCATCATTAGCATGACAAACTAGTAGGTTAGAGCAGTTATTTTAACAATACACCTTAGGATATGTGTAGGGAACGTGTGTATGTATTATATTAGCAATATCTATCTATCTATCGATCGATCGATCTATACTACACAGTAAGGAACAAACAAATATCCTGTATATACTAATATTTTTTTCGATAGGTATTAACCTATATACTGAAAAATTCAAGCAACAAATTGTTTTTCCTTCTAACTTCTTTTAAAAAAGTATACAACTCTTAAAACCTAAAAGATTACATTTAATGAGTAACTCAATACTTTCTAAAAAAAAAAAAAAAAAAAGTCCGGGGTTTGAAAACTTGCAGAAGTGTGGGTGCATGTCTTGCATGCCCGGAAGGCTGCCGTGTTTGAGAGCTGCACAGTGAGGAAGCGGCTCCTGAAGCCGGAGCGTCCACTGAGCGGCGCCGCAGCCCACAACTTCCACATCCAGTCGCCGTTTCCTCCCCACTCACAACACGCTGCAGGCCAATCCGCTCATTCACTCTGTGTTGGGTTACAGTGACAAGGCCCCTGTCTGAACCACGACTTTTAGAAAGATAATATTACAGGTAGGTGCAAGCCACGGACCGTGTCACTATCGATAGACAAATTAAGCATTGAAAAACAAGACCGTGACCCAGAAATTCTCGCTTTAATCGGGTCACCGTGCTCGTTTTCAGCAGTGAGTGATAATGGCACCTCTCACTGTCCTTAGCATTTGAAGTCCCCTTACCACAACCTGTAGCGTTTGGGGCAGTGAAAATTGTCCAGCTGGACGCCTTGTATTTCCCCCTATTGGTGCCTTTGTATGTGTTTTGAGCCATGTACACCTGCCTGCTGATAGCTTTCAACGTTTTTTTTCAATCTAGTTGAAGGTCAAATTACCCCTCTAATGAGCTGCGGTGAGGATTTGTATCTGCCCACCAACAGTATAAGCAAGGATGTAGATAAATGTGTATGGACTCAATTCACTGCTAAATCTAATGCAAGTCAAATGAAAGTGTGGGGCCATTTAAAGAAACAAGAATGGACTAATTTTCTGAAAAATGTAATTACTTTTTTTGTTTATATTGGTGGATGTTTTCCTTATCAGCCTCACTACATGGTGGGCACGGTTTATCTTTTAAAAAACTAAGCTGCAAAATTGACTGCATCATTCTAACCTTTCTTGTTAACTGTGCCATATGCTGGAGGACTATACTGATTTAGTGAAAAGATGCAGTAAAACAAGGGTAAATCTCTTACACTTGCTGGGGTTTCTTTATGTTGCACATGGGGAACAGCCGGAACAGTCAAAGTAGGCTTGTTGGATGTCGAGAGAAATGCTGAGATGTAAGCTGAAATTTCTCTGAAATAGCCCAAACACAAAGTCTTTTTGCTCCTACAGGGTTTTGTTCAGGGTTCCACTGAGAAAGCCCAATGCAAAGTGGGCCTACAGCCAACTGGGATGGATTGTAGGGTGGAACCTAAACAGATGGGAAATAGTATAAAGGTGAATACAAGGTCAATCTGAGCTTCAGTGATAAAGCTGTGGGCACTGCTCATAGCAGTGTTTTAAAAGTTGACTTAAGAAAACAGATTGTGTGGTCAGAATAAACTCTTAAGACCATATTGGACCATTTTTTCCCGGGCTTCTTTTGTCTAGATTGCCACAGGCGGAAGCAGCAGACACCAAATGGTCAAAAAATTGTTATCATTATGTTTGTCTGGAAATCAGCAGAGTGGGGGTGTTGATTTCCAGCGAGTGGGTTTTCCTTTGTCCCTTTTTGTTCTAACCCAGATTTTCATGTTTAACAGGCTCACAGCTGATCCATCTCCCAGTGCACAATTGAGACAGTGGAGGTTAAAACACTCTGAACGCATGGGACCATATTGCAGGTAATTAATATGTTAGCTCAATGATGAACTTGGTCAATACATCTACCACCACACTTACTTGTAACTGGAGTAGCTCATGTGGGATGCTGCAGAGAGCGCAGACTGAGAGTACATTTGTCCATTAGTAAACACTTCATAGTGTGTGTTGTGATTGGGGAGGTAGCGGGGCTCCTCTCTGTCCAGTTGCAGTCATTTTCGCCCGTCACCTCCTCATCGCTGTAAAAACACTTGCTGTGGTTTGGTAGATTAACAGAGAGCCCCCTAATGGAGTAATTACACCGAGCCAAACATCTATTTTTCACCTGTGCTCTGCCATTATTCTCTGTCCCCTATCCACTCCATTGGAAGTCACTTACTCTCCTTACAATGAGTTATCATTGACTGCCATTTAGACGTTCTGGAGCAATTTGTCTTACTGAGGCCACGCTGGCCTCATTGCAAAGAACAATCTTTCTCCCTCCAATATATAAAAAATTCATGGGGAAAAGGAAGAGAAAATGCCCCACAAACAGATAGTAGAGAGCGGCTAATAGATACTATAAAGGTGACAGACAAGGAAAATAATGTAGGAGATTACTAGTGCAGGAACAAGCCTGCACGATCAGTACAAAAGCTTCAGGGACTGTACCGGCGGAAAAAAAAATCCTTCACCAGACAAATGTGTTAAATGGGTAGTATGGCAGTTATTGCTGGTGGTAATTGCTGTTGTTGCAAACAAACTATAAGTCTCTATTTAAATTTAAATTCCAATTATTTTAAATTGACATTGTAATCTATTACTATTTTTTCATTTATTGTCACATTTAGTAATTATTTAGTAAATTTGATTACTGAATTTATTCAGTGTTGCTCTATTATGATATTTATTGTAAAATTTTGGATTTCAGTTGCTATAGTTCAGCTTCCATTGCTTATTCTGGTTGGTTCTCCTTTGACATGCTTTTTATTGATTGACTTTAAGGTCCTTGATTCTCCACCCCTGGTTTCTCAAGCTTCAGATCATTTGTTCTTATGTAGCACGTTATAGGAAAACCTTTTTCATCTTTTGACCTCTTTGTCATCCAGTCATAGTCTGAGTTATGAGCCAAATCAATGGGAAAGATAATATCACATTGATGTTTGAAGGTATAGAAACTTTAGATTTCTTCATTTGTAAGTGAAAATACACTCCTTTTTAGTCTTTATTACCTTCATTTGAACATAATTGTCTGTGCACAACACCTCTCATACACAATAGTATAGTTGCTGATAGATTGTCCAACTATAAATCCAGCTCTCCTGAAGGCAAACCTTCATTTTAGACTGTGCATAGTCCAACACGTATCCCTTTCAGTCTCCCCACAAAGGGTTAATGACATTCTTAACTCAGTGTTTTGTTAGATTAGTCTCTCTCACTGCTTAACACAATGACAAATAACCATTATTCTTTTTCTTGCACTGATAATCGGGACAACTTAAACATTTCTTACTAGCACAAGTGAAACCATTAATCCTCAGTGATGTTGCCGATAAGTGGTGACTTTGGAGTAATGGCCCTGTCACCTTAAAAAAAGACAGAAAATTTGAACAATTAAAAAAAAGACACCCATTATATTTTTTGCATCCCATCTATTTGTGTCATCGGGAGGGATCTGTCAGTTTAATAGACTGAATAATGGAATAAGTTTTATTGATTATAAATATAAAGGAAGATGTCCTCCAAACTGAAAATGATCAATTAAAATAAAGACAGTAAGGAGGAATGACTTGAAAAATATAACATATGGTGTTTGATAAATGTCAATTTTATTGTGATTGTGCTTTTCTGATCATTGAATAGGTTAGAGCAAAAATTGAGTCAGTGAAGATTTGTACGGAGAATTCAATAATAAATATCTAAGGTTGCTCAACCTGAACGCAGGATGTCAAAGTCACATGGTATTTATCGCAATCTTCAAATTATGTACCTTTTGTGCCATCTGTATACTTTGGGTAAACTTGTTCATGTCCTATTTCAGTTTCATGCATATTGTCGTTGAATGAAAGTAATTTTTTTCTCCCTCAGAGTTATTGTTATTGCAACAGACTTATTGCATCATAGTGCATTTTGTTGCAGTGAAACGTGTTCTGACAAGTTACGTTTACTTTCTACAGCTGAAGATGCTTGATGACTACAAAGAGTCAGTGTTAGAGAAAAAGAATTAAAGGTAAGTGTTGAACCCCATGAAAATTCTACTTGATGGGTTTGCTAGAATAGTATTGCTGTATGCATTCAGTTATGTACTGGAAAAGTGTACTATAAATATGTCTGTTTCCTCATATAACTGAGTAGAAACAGAGGAAGGCATAGATTCATTTATCCAGACCCTGATGTTATTCTCTTTATGAAAAGTATGATCCACTGGTATTACAGCTACGCTTGTTACTCTGCATTGTTGTGCCACATCCTGAACATTTGTGTCTTTTAGTTGTAGCTGCAGACAATGTAACTGAATTCCAATGTGTGTGTTGTTGCGGTACACTAATGACACTGTATGACTCACCATGCACCTTTTGAATACTTTTAACTGGAAACATGATGATAACTGTTTAAATGTGAGCTAACCATCACTGCCATCAGGAAATATTCAAAGACCTCGCATAGGCTAATTGAAATTCTCCAATTTAATCGTCTTCTCCATCATATTTTCTATTTGTCATTATGGCTGTCTCCAGCACTAATCAGTTGTTGATGTAGCTACATAGAGGTGGTACACTATAACTGGCAGGATAATAATAAACATGCATAATTGAGTTTTTGATTGATTACGATTTTAGATTATTTGCTCATTTTCCTCTAACGACTTCAGGTATCTTGACATTAAAGAAAGAGATTTATTAATCGCATTGTACATTTGGTCAGGTTATACTGTTAGCCTTATTGTCAATTTAGTAATAATAACTTTGAACACGGTGGGATTCTTTTGGACTTAATGGATTTATCATTAGACTAAGATGAAAACATGCCTACTTAATTGCTCAAGGCTGCTCAAGATGGGAAAATCTGCTCAAGTTTGAGTTTAAATCATCTTTATTCTTGTTTGTATCATCAAGCTCACCAACTAAAACAGGACACTTGCTGAGAGTCAAAGTAGAACTAATTAGCCAGTTGAATATTTCCAGAGTTAGCAGATAACTTCCTTTAAAACAGATGGTGAAGAAAAAAAGTTTTTACCACCTGATTGAACCTTAAAACAGAATTTAAAAATGGATCATCCAAACCTGAAATTGAAACATATAAGTAATTAGAGGCTACACTGAGCATCCTTTGTGTTTTTCTTGTTTTTGAACCAAGTGGCTGTGTCACTCATATAACTTGGTATAGAAATGTCAAAATATATTTGAGTGTAGGAATGTTCAGATTAGTGTTGGCACCCATCAATGCTGTGGTCCATCTGGCCAAGTGGACCTGTTTTGGGAAAACGACCTTAAATTGTCCCGGATATTGGTCATTGGTTGGAGCCCTGAATATTATCTGAATAAAACAGCATTTACCTGCTTCTTAGCTTTTACTTTAGTGATTTTTTTTAATTGTTACTGAACATACAGTATACTGGGTCATTCCACATGCCAAACTCACGATTCTTTGGCAGCAACACAGTCCCAGGCACTTGATACTTAGTATTTCTATGGCCATAGCTCTGTTTTCATCAAAGGGGTTCAGGGGCCTAACTTTCAAATCCCCCAAAGCCCATTTTGGCTACTCTTTGTTTAGCCCATTGGCATTCTGACCCCATGCTTCTCAGACTTTGAACTCAAAGCTTGCAAAAGCCGTATCGCTTCTTTAAACACATTATCAGTTGGCTAGGTTTTAAGAATATCACTAATCATCTTAAGGTTTTAGTGCAGTGTGGCAGTATCGTTAAAGCCTCGGGGCCCATTTGCTGGCATGGGCACTGTAAGAAATTTTCTGTGAAATATACGATAACTTAATGGCAGCAAGTGGTTTATGCATTTAAGATTAGAGCAGCTTAAACCTAAATCACTGCAATAATTCACTGTAAAAGTCAAATGTTTTATAAAATTCTTTACATTTACAACATCATTTTGGAATAAAAGCAGGATGGGTGCAGTTTTGTTGATAATATGACATTTGTAGCAAATGTGATATTTCTACAGTAGTATCTGTTGGGATGTGGTATGAATGCTTGTAGGATGCTCCATGTAGCATCATAGTACAGGATGCACTGTATTTATTTACTTTTAGTTCACTTATTTAGCTCTGAAAATGATTTGAGCCACCGACCTTCAAAGTACAGCAATGGACCTTAGCCCTTAACCCAACTACAAGCTCTATTGTCACTGTTTGTTTTGTTTTTCTCCATTTCATCCTCCATCTCCAAAATGAAACTCAGTGAAACCAGATTTTCAAAAACCTCTTTGCCAACATCAACAGATAACTTTACATTTTACTTAATGTGTCAACTTAAAACTTACTCCTACGCGTTGGAGAGCTTCACACGAAGTTTAATGTCAACTGTCAGTGCTGCACTTTAATAAATAATTAATGTATGACTGTCAAGAAATTGGCATGGACTGCATACCTTTTGGCAAGGGTGATACCGCATATGCATATTATACAAAGATTATGTAAGTGGAAATATGAAGTAATCAGATTTCTGTAGAACCTGGTGGTTTGCAAGACATCCACAACAAATGCGTAGCAACATTTAATCCACATCAATCAGTCGAGCTGCTTGATCTTTTTTCTTCCGTTTTTCTTCTGTTTTTTACACAGCTCCAAATTATTTTCTAAATTTGTAGTTTACTGTTTGTCTCAGTGGACGCAGTAGATGATTGTTTTTTGTCTCAGCACAAGTAATTGTTGGTACTTTTTTTAAAACAATTACAACCCATAGTAGTGTAAAAAATGTGAAAAATACATCCTACCACAAATCTTACTTATAAAATCAGTGATTTGTAAGGTTTGTCAGAATTTAGATGCTCATTATTTAAATGAACAAATGTTATTATTATATTTATATATATTTTATTTATTATATTTTTTCTACATGTGAGCATGCTCTTTGTCTAAACTAAATTATTGAAAATTGCAGTGTTTTGTTTAATTAGTAAAAATTGACCAATCAGGTACGTTCCTGAACACATTGAACACTATGAATGAACAATTGTCCATATGTCAGGTGCATCTGCTTCAGCCTATTGAACACAATACATAACTGCAGTGCAGCATGTAATAGCTGTTAATGTTACTAATGATGGATGCATGATACAAACTCATAGCAAAGTAGACTACATTTTATTAGAAAATGTCTTGTAATCACAGAGGCACATCTCTTTGTGCACTGTCTTGAAAATGTCTGTATATACATGATTGCATGCAAGTCTGTTTGTGCCCCTTAGCTCCTCTTAAACCTCTTCAATCTCATCAGCCCTCGTGATTAAGATTTTGCCACCTTGAATCACATTGTCTTCATCTGGAAATATTTCAGCTGCATTTCTGCCACTCTAAAGAGAGATGAAGATAAAGGAGAAGAAGGTAAAAACACACCCTGTTGTGTGAATCCTAGAGAAGGCCTTGAACCCTGCCATTCATCCCTTTCACTTCATCAGCTGAGTCTAATTGCCAGAGAGGACAGAATACCCAGGGCCCAATTGTTCCTTATCCTCTTTGGAGCCTCTGAGGCATGAAAAGCGAAAGGCCTGCTTTTGATCTTTTTTTTTTTTTGTTAGTTTTTTTTTTCTTTTTTTTCTCTGTCATCCCCTACTATCCTTTCCCTTAGAGTGAGACACTCCTTTCACACTGTGCCCCCTTCTTCATCCACGCAAAATAATTATCAAGCTCTGCTTCATCAAATAATGGTGGATATTGGAGGTCATGATGGGGAGGGCCAGAGGTCTGCAGGGGTGGCTCTAGGATATGGTGGAGCTCCCAACTCATCTTAGAGGCATGCTCCTTAGCTGTGGCTACCTTTATATACCTTGACCCCAGTTTTCGTTTGTCTGTCCTAATGAGACCCTCTCATGCGGCCAATGCAATAGAGGTCTTGCAATGGCAGGGTTGGGAGGCCAAAGTACAATGAGACACAGGGCTCTGCTCAGACAAGGGCGCATCTGTGCTATCTTATTAAGCCTTGGAAAAGAGCTCATGCGTCTCAACGTCCCATAGGCGCTGAGAGCAGATCTATTGACACCTACTTGTCCTTTGCGGTCAACACCTTTCTGTGAGGATTCAGGCACACCCAAGTTCTTGTTAGAAGTAATTCTTGGCAGAGTATTTAGCGAGGCAAAGTGCTTAACTTGGTCTGGGTGGTATAAGGATGGGGAATAAGGATGAAGAATGCAGTTTTGTAATGCTGAAAAACTCTTTGGAACTAGAGAAATGACAAGTGATGTCAAAGACCCAATTTGTCAAAAGCAAACAATCCTCATATTTAAAGAACGAAGGGCACCAAAGTCTTTCTGAATGCTTACTTCCGCACTTGATTTTTTTATAGGTTCAGAAGCATGCTGTTGGCTATTGTTAATCATCTTTTTTTTTAAAATAAAATGGTGTATTCAGAACAGCTTTTTTGTTGTTACTTTTGCTGCCTGTAGTTATATACTTGGCCATTATCCATGCTCAGAAATTTGAAGACTAAAATGCCAGTTAAAACCCCTGCTGATTTAGAAAGAAAAAGTGTAAGAAACAATGAGACTCAAGATCGCCAACCTAACTACCTATCTAACTTACTAACAAAAGCGACAGCAGGATATACTATAAGTAGAGCAAAATGACAAACAAAAACACAAGTAGGCAAACAAAAACCTTTAAGCAATCATGTTAAGCACGCCTAACATCTGAGCACTGTGTGAGAACAAAGCAGGGCTCCTGTCAGTGCATCGATCCACTCCTGAAGGCACACACATCCATGGCTCTCTGATTGCTCCCTGCCTCTCGCGCCTCTCTCCCCCGCGCCTCTAACTCTCTTCTCTGGCTCCTTTCTGAGAATGTGCTTATCGATCTGGCCTACTTCGTTGGAGTTAACTCACTGATAAAACCTGACCAAGGGCTTCCAATGGCCTGAAAGAGTTTGGAGGGCTGGTGAGAAGAAAAGATCATAAGAAAGAAACTGGTCACAATATTTACAAAAATGTTCTGTCATAAAATTAAGGTAGTCAGCTGTTAAGTTTGTTAATCTTGTCTGGCCATCTAATGACGTTTTTACTGTAGGCAGCTTTGCAGAAGGCCATAATTAGACAAGATAGTTGCTTGACTTAAAATATTAACCCTTATCTGATTTGAATCACAGTATCCTAAAGCTTTATAGATCGTAGCGTTTCTAGAGCAGCTACTAACATGCTGATTTTGAGAGTAAAACAAACCTCCATGTTAGAAATGGTTGTGGGACTTTGATGTAAAAGAATAAAGACGTCCCTTAGTGTATGGTTCATACCATACACAAATTTGATATTTGGAAGTGTTGATCATACTTTCATATACAAACCATTTAGCATTTTCTTTTGTTAACTCATTTGGTATTTATATCTCTATAAATGGTTGATAGATTTTTGGATTTTCTTTTTAAAGAATACGTCCATTTATGAGTCACTTGACTATGGCATCCCCACTCAAGTGATTTAACCCTATGTGCTCCATTTTGACATGCTGTATACTACATACTGAGTTAGAGTTGTCTAAAAAGCTTTGCGTTACTCGTCCCGACTTTCTCGTATATTTTTTGGTGGAGCTTCTGAAATGACTTGCCACAGAAAGGGCTTATGTTGTAAAATGAAAAGTATATAAATACAACTGGGATTGCAGTGATTTATAAAGTAGCCTTAGTCATTCAGTCACCTTTGAATTACAGTTGATTTAATCTCACTTACATGCATTTACTAAGTTACACTTCTTCACTCAAAGCAGCCGAAGTTGAACATTAAATCATTTCCAATATCAGCCAAGTAGAATATTATTGTTAGTCAAATACATTTATTGACAAGACTCAACTGGTTAAAGTACCAGTTGCATATATACATTTGTGGGAAATTTCATTTTGATCAATGTTTTTTTTTCTACTGTAAGACATCTGTGATAAGATTTATTATAAATGAGGAGAAATAACAACATTGTCTTGAATGCAGCAGTAAAAAATAGTAACTATTATAATGCCATTGTTGTGCAGTGTATTGTAGATCTCAAACAATCAATGGGTACTTGTGATTTTTTTTTCCAAGTAAGCATGCACAAAGATTTCAAAAATAAGCTTCTTAAAAAAAATGTGACTCATGTTTTGTGTGTCAGTATGTGTAATCGCGTCTCCAGAGTGTGATTACATTGTATGTCAGTTTGTGTATATTTTTGCAAGTGTGTTGTGCTGTCATGTTTGTAGCATTCCATGTGGGAGGGTCTGTTGATAAGTAAGCCATCTGTAGTGTTCTGCCGAACGACATGTTGTAAAGCGAGATTTGAGAGTGTGGAGAGACTTGACTTGACAAATCTTGGCACATAATGAGACAGAAGGGAGTAAAGGCAGAAGTCTGTCCAGAGATAAACAATTAGATTTGTCCCTGAGGTAAAGGCCAGGCAATGCAAGGACTCTCAGACTAACAAAATCAATATGGCTTCCAGTAAGAACACTCAGGGGGTAGAGTGATGAAGAGGTTATCATTCATTTTTTCAGATTAGGATACATACACAATAAGGAACAGTCATGCTTTAAAAATCAATATGATTACTAACGTGAAAGCTACTTGTCAGTGATGTGTACATTTGAAATTATGCATGTGCTATTCAACTATCTGTCAAATATGATTGGTCTAATGAGACATGATAACATGGATCAACAGGGATACTGAACTGAGCTATTCAAGCCAGTTTTCTTCAGCAGCCAATTGTGAGAGGATCTTAAAGGAGACAGCATTTGGGAATGATACTTTCACACCCCCAGATAAAACCGTAATGGAGCATGAGCCATAGACAGAGTGGGCAGTCCCTTTGCGTTGCATCCCCTCTCAGGCCCTGCCCAGACTTGCAGGTCTAATCTAACATCTCACCACTGTTCCCAGCAGGCCTCACAAGGGTAGCACTGCCAGGGCAAGGAGGGTTAGACTGTTGGGAGGGAGGGGGGGGAGCGTCCGTGTGCTGTTCTTGCACTGGCATTAAAGAAGACAACAAAAAAAGATGGTGAATGGTTTTGGGGTGGAAGTGGGGGTGATCACAACTTGTGTGCAACTGCTGTTAGGCAGGGAAGTCTCCTCAGAGACGCTCAGTCGCTGACCACAAAGGTGTGAGTCTGAGCCGTGGCCAGCCTGTCGCCTCATCTCCATGGAGACAGCGACGTGGCACCCCAGTGGGCTTGTCTCTGCTATGGCCTGGAGCAGCAAGAGCACTTGGGGATGTGGCCTGGCCATCACCTGGGCTCCAGGGGACCAGGAGGCACTGCTCTGATGACCTTCAACAACCTGCCAGTCTGTCATCTCGGCCTGGGGAATAACAAGAAAAAAAATCAGCGAGGGATTTGTGTAGAGGCATTGTTTACTGGGCCATTGTATATTTGCAGGAGGCTCTTTGTTCTAGCAGCAGTGAACTATAGAGAAATACTTTTCAGAACATTACCTCACTTTCCTTTGTCTGTGTTACCCTTACATGTCAAGGCAATATAGGGCATTTTAGACTATACCGTACTTTTGTACTTCACTGGCATTTTGTGATTGGTTTGTCAAATTGAAACATCTAGCTGAGAAAGTAAAGGGTAAAAAATAAATTAATATAATCAGATTGCAATATTATCATACAGATGCTTGTACTTCTGACTCATTCTTTTCTCAGCAAGTGACAATACAATACAATCACTGTTTGTTCATGCCCTTATTATTATTATTCACCACTGTAGTTTGCAACATTTTTTATGGTAAAAGAAATATGTTGGATTTAAAACATGCTGCACTTGTCTTGATTATAGACTGAAGTATAATATGTTGTTGCAGTGTAAATGTTTATGTGGTGCTCACCATTAGCTTACCAAACTAATTACATTAAGGCTAGGTTAACCTAAATTGTGACATTGTCAAAAAATCAACTCTTAATCACCATTATTCAGAAATATATGCATTTTAATGCATACTTCATTCCACTTATGCAACTGCTTTTAAGTTTTTGTTACACCAAAATATGTAAAAAATGAATTGTTTTTGGCTTATAAACAAGTGAAATAAACAACAAAAATGCAACATGCTAAATAAAGAAGCTTGCTATTGTGTCCTTTTTGAGGTGTGTGGACACCATGGTAGTAAAAAATTCAACATGATTAGGCACAAAATCAGCAGCATTAGAGTAATTCCTGTATAATGTTATAGACTATTGTTGGTATCACTTGATAAATTATTGCCAAATGGGATCTCAAATCTTCTGCATTGGAGTGTAAAAGCAGCGCCATCCAAACCATTCCCTGGAGACACTTGTGTTGCATTATCTGACAAACCAATACAGGAGATTCAGTGGAAAAATCTGTGCTTTCTTCCTTTCAGCCAAAAAGAAAGAGGATTTTGAATGGTGGGGTGATTCTTTATGCAGAGCTCAGACGCGACACCTTCCAGACGGTGAGAGATGGCGAGCCCTAATAATACAGAGCTGTACAATGGTTCTGACAGGCGAGCAATAAAGCAATCAGGGTCCCAGGCATTCCAAATCTCTTTACCGCCCACCCTCTAACAGACTGAGAGATGGGCGGCTGACCTGTGAGCTGTCAATCATGGGGGATACCTGCTGGAGCCTGATCAGGGAGAGCTGAGGGCACCAGTCCATCAGATCTGTTTTCACACTCCAGACACTAACATTGCAAGCATAACCACAGACACAAAAAGCCCCACCGCCTCACTCTTAATTAGGAGATGTGTGCAAGTGTGTGTGTTGTTTTGATGGGGGGGGTGGGGGGGGGTTGAGTTGTTTGGTTTAAATGGGTATGGGAGTGTCTTAGATATAGGGGGATAGTAAGTGGAATCCCAGTGAGACAGAGAATAACCTTTTCCCTTGATTTAGGAATCAGGCATTGATCTGTCACGCTGTTTTGTACAAGCAAGAGCTCTTTCAGCATTGCTTCTCAGTGTGTGTTGCCTCTCAGTGTGTGTATATGTGATGTGTCTGTGTATATATGTGTGTGTGATGGGTGGTGAGTTGGGAGGAGGGGGGTAAGGCTTGTTCATTAGCTGTCTGTAGCCCATTCCAGCAAATAGATCACCATAATACTGTGGTTAGTTAATGGCTTTCTGGTGTTTCCTCTAGAGTCTTCCTGTCTGAGGGCTGACTGCTAAAACTCCTCCACTGTTTTTTCCTCCTTTTTTCCAAGTGGGGAGTCTTGTGTTCTCATGCCTAACTCAGACAATTGGCTTCAGCCAGCGGCCAAGTCTGTGAGCAGTCTGGCCGCATGGACTCACATTAAAGAACTAAAAGCAACATCACAAAAAACATGCTGATCTGACGTTCTGTCTCACTGATGACTGGAATCATATTGGTTCTCCACAATAACCCAGTCTGTGACAGGAAACGTTATCAATGTTACAATAAGGAGTTCTATTTTTGTCTCGGCTCTGATATATTTTATACACAATTTATGAAATGTGTAGAGCTGCAACTAAGGATTATTTTCATTATTTTTTAATTGTATTATCTACAAAATGTGAGAAAATTGTGAAAAATGTAGGTATTATAATTTCTTAGAGCCCATGGTGACGTCTTCAAATGTCTTGTTTTGTCTGATCAACAGTTCAAAATCCAGTAAATATTCAGTTTACTGTCATGTATGACACAGAGAAACTTCACATCCTCATATTTTAGAAGCTGCAACCAGGACATTTGGCAATTTTTCTCAAAAATAGTTGCCTATTCATTTTCTGTCAATCAACTAATCTATTAATTAATAGTTACGACTCTAGAAATGTTACATTTTGAATTTTTAGATAAATACATGATACATTAAGGTGAACATAAACAGACTATGAAGATAGTCATTTTCTACAGTATTACATTCTTTGTTTTCTGTCAGACAACACACAAATACAGTAATTATCAATTTCTAAGTAGACATCACATGAAACACATCAGACAGCATCATTTGATCACCATTAAAATAGTAATCAAAAAAGATATGAGGAGTAGAGCCCAACCAGTAAATCAGCCAGAACTGTAAGTTGGCCGATATTAGTTAATTACAGATATATTGATATTGATGTATATTTCAGCCCACAAGAGAGTAGCAACAAGTTTATTTTTCAGCAATAAAATGTCCTGCCCAGTACGTTGCTTGGTTGAAAAACTGCAGTTCAGAACTTTTGTCTTCCCTTTCTGTCAGTGAGAATAATTACACAAACACTGTTGAAGTCATCGCTACAGACCCCATGACGCTTTTTACGTGACCCAGTCCCCGCCCTGGTGATACATGCGGTTGGGGTGCACTGAGGACACCCCAGTCGACAGTCGCAAACTAATCATTGCTGATCCAATCATTGCACCTTATCAAGTGTTTGTGTATTTATGGTATGAGTTGTGCAAAGAAAATTAATATCCAGTCGATATATAATTATCAGATTTTTAAAACTCAAATATAAATATTGGTATCTGCTTCAAAAATGCATTGGTCAGACTACAGTTGGAATATTGCTTGTACAGAATTACCATACGTCCTGTTAAATATGTGCTGGTAAATTTACATTGTAGCCGTAGTTTTTTGTATTCTATCAAATAAATTGTTGTTAAACTTTGTAATTTCAACAAAGTTTTCTATTGGCTAATTGCCATGAAATTTGATATGGATGTTCATAAATCAAAAAATATTAAAATCTAATTGAGAATGATCACCTAACATTTACTCTATGGTTGCCTTTCGCCAACTCTGTGAAACTATAGTGAAACTGTAACTTTTGGATTCTTCTCCAGAAGTAGGAAAAAACATTTAACAATAATGCAGTATGTCATGTTATTCACTCCATATGTTTGGTTAAGGATGGTAATTTAAAAAAAAAAAAAACAATCTGATATTGTTCAGTATTTCTGTTAAAGGCCTTTAATGGACCACATTTCCCACAAGCTTTAAACAAAGGGCTGCAAATAGTGTAGACATTTTTAGACAGCAGAGATCACAGCTAAAGAATTGAAAAACTGACTTTAGATGAGTGTGTCTGTGACTACTATGGATATGGATAAAACCATGTTACAATGATTTAAGTACCTGCAATGTTGTGCTGGTAAATTTATATTGTCGCTGTAGTTTTTTGTATTCTAATGAATAAATAGTTGTTAAACTTTGCAATTTTAACAAAGTTTTCAACCTCTAAAAGCAAATTCTTTGGATGCTAATTTTTTGTAGAATATGCAAAGTAAACTCCATGAACATGCTTTAATTTTTCAGAAAGACAGATGAAAGAAATGTGTAATGAGAGATTGCACTGAGGTACAGAAGCTAATAGAACAAAGGCTAGCCCAGATGTGATGTCATAACTTCGGGTCTCTATACTTGGCTGTTTCAGACAAGTTTAGATAAGGCAACAGCACACTACCTAATGTGAAACAGCAGAAAATCAAAGTAAACAAGTAGCTGGTGAAGAAAGTCAAGCATACAGCAAGCTAAAAAACACAGATTTTAAAATTTTAAACAGTTTAAAATTTAATAAAAACTGGATGTAAACACACCAACAGTGATGTCAGAGTGTACTGACATACCCTGCAGTACACTTACATCACTGCAGCAAAAAAAACACTGAAGGTCAGCAAAAACAGAATTTACAGCTGGTGTTAAATGGGCAGTTAGTTGATAAGCACTTGGTATGTCTTAAGCCCCTTTCACCTATGCAGTCTGTCCCTGAAATGTTCAGGAACATTTCCTGCATGCGGTCATGTGTGAATGGGAGCAGGGATCGATATTCAGGGAAATATGTACCGCCAATTTCAAACCACGAGACCTAGTGATATTTCAGGGAAAATGGCGGTACAGCTGTGTTGTGAATGAAAGCAGTAACATTGCAGGGACATGCACGTAAAGGTTTATGTCTGTCTGGTTATGCTTTTCACATGGAGCAAGCGAACCAATCACAAGACTCTGCTGATGACATATTTGAATCCGCGACTTGCTTATGGTTGCCTTGCCAATGCTTTTGTGGGTGATTTGATAACTAACAAGCAATACAGGTTCTTTTGTTTGCAAACACTCTCCTTTTTTCAAGAATGGCTGGAAATTGGACCGACTCAGAAATAAGAGAACCTCATTTATGCCGATGCAGAGCAGTTGGCATCCATAAGTGTTCCATGACCGTCATCTGCTGGACTGTCCCTTGCCCCATCTATTCCAGCATTGCCATGGCATATGTGAAGAGACGCAAGACGGAAATGTTCCTGAATGTAGCTGCATGCCTGAACAGTGAAATTAGGCTTATAAATTGTGCATGTGAGTTGTGTATATGGATTTTGGAGCCCTCTGCTCTGTGGTGATAAATTCAACTTTGGGAATTTAGTTTTATAAAGGGCACAGAAAGGTTGCAGTCAAAATGTAACTTAGAGCAGAGCTGTCTACATTGGTTTTCTTGAGTCATGACAGACCTGCTGCTGTTGTGACTCAAGATGGCTCTTGTAGCAGAACCAGAAGTCATTTTAGAGTCCTTGAATACAAAGGACTGTCTATGCTCTGTTTATGTTTGTTTACAGGATATTATCTCTGGTTACCAGGTCATGGCCATTGGAGTAGACCAAATCGTGTGTAGATTGTGCTTTGGTCTGTCCATATTGCATAGAGCTGTATATCTAGCCAGCACTCTGGAGATACTAAACTGATGTCCTATCAAGGAATACAGTAGCAGTACCTCTGGCTTGGACCTTGGTTACAGTGAACACAGTTGGCGTTATTTGTAGCTATTTAGCATTATTGGGAAGCATAAGGACTAATATAATATTGAATATCATTGGCAGTATCAGTAATATTTTATAGTCCAATATAAATTGACCATCAAATGACCCTCAATCAATCACAAAAAGCATGCTATTAATCAAATGACAATATTACAGATCTCAAGTCGATCCTGAATTGGAACTATAACTTGTTACTATAAAGTAATAGAAGGTTTCTAGTAGAAAGTTTGTTAGAGGAACTTTACTCTCTGGTCTGTATGTCCTGCATAGTCAAAATACTAAAATCCCTCTAGTACAGTACCTTATTAATTAAAATGCTTGCAAGTCCTGCACAGTCGATTGGAGCTAATAAAACAGTCAAAATCTGTTTTTCAACTACATGCTATATAACCATCTCCTCTGCACTGATCCACCGGGGATTTCAGCCACAGGATGTTTTGAAAGGGCAAACACAGAGGCCTCTCTAAATAACACTTTATTGAGAGGACTTGATACTTCTAACATGTAGCTACTCATGTTAAAATACCCACTGCTGAATATCCAACTACAAATTAACTTCACCATGTGCACAGTGAGAAAACGTGCATCCAGCTGGTGAAACCCAAACTAATGTAAACTTGGTGTTTTGAGGTTTACAGTGATGCAAACATAAAACGTGTAAACCTGATCATTCAGTCACTGTCACCTGATGGAATCTCATTGTATGATCAGTGTAGTTCCTAATTGAAAGGTCCTCATTCATTAAGTGGTCTATGCTGTCTGAAATAGTGTATCTTCCCAGAGGAGGTGAGCATCTCTTGTGGATAGCTCTATGTGTTAGCGGACATCATCACATGTTGATAGGTTAAAAAACGTAAAATGAAAGTGGAAAGATGAGCAAAACATGAATAAAGGGTGTGATTTGTGTGATTTTCACCAAATAAAGTGACCAAAATACAATTCTGACCAAGGGACACACTCATTTTGATGTCATTAAGATTATTTCTAAGTGTAACTTGAAGTACTCTTTTAAGTACCATTAAATGTGAGCTAAATCTTCTGACATTTCTATGGGTAAAAAATATTAATACCTGTTAGTGCATCATAAACACTTGTTAAAACTCTAAATCTGAGGAATCAGACAGAATATTACTGTGGAACGGTGCATAACTCTCAAGTGCTTCTTGAAAACTTATCTTCACCAACTGTTCAAATGCAGAAAAACATGACTATACTGTGAGATGTACTCATGGATGGCTTTTGTGTCAGTATGTCCTCTGAGCAGAATAAGATATCTGGCCTAGAGTTGATTGAGAATCATATCAAATGTTCTTTTTCCATCAATAACTCAAACTCTTCAATTATGTACTGCATGAGAATATAATTTGATCTATATCATTTTCTAAAATCCTAAAAGGTATGCACATCTTTTACACTGTAGTTATTTATTTACACTCTGTACTTAGGACAGTTTGGTTGCTGTGTGAAAGTCTTAATTTTATTTGAGACAGTGTCTCGGGAGTCCTTTTGTCTCTTGACTTTGATTTTACATTTTCAAACATTTTGGGTTACCTTGATAGATTTGAGACCACCTTACAGAGACCATCTTTATACTGAATATTATCGTATGTGGGCGGTGGTTATGTGTGTGTGCATGTTTTGTGCGTGTGTGTCTTGCAGGTGTCTCTTGATGACCGGTTTGAGAACCCTGGAATCTTAAAATCTTGCCCGTCTTTTTGAAAGCTATGGGATAGTTTTTTTATGTGCGGAAAAGTAAACGGTCAATGATAGAGGATGAAAGGATTGTATGTTTAGAGTGGATCGAGGGTGGATTTTTACCTCAACCATATTTGACAATGAATGATGAGTTTCGCAGACGTCTTAACTTAAACTGTCCCTGGTGCTCTGTAGATCTCCCCCCGCCCCTCCCCCTGCATCTGGGAAACTAGATCACTTCTGGGGCCAGCCAGAAGTCTCCAGTCCAAAGAAAGGCTTGTCTTGTTCCTTCCAGATCTGTGATGTCATCCTTTACTGAAAACATGTATGTGATCTTCTGCAGCTGGAAGAGCCGCACATATGCATTTTACATCACCCTCAGTTATTTTTGGGTCAGTGAAAAGCAGGGTTTACTGGACCATTCACAATCTGACATCACACCAAAGTCTGGTTGAGACTGGATTTTTCATCCCAATGCTCCTGTCCATTGACAGCAATAACCTCAACACACATTATGTCTTTTAAATTTTTATATTATGCTATGTGATAAAACTTAGATGTCTGCCTTTAATGGTTTTACCCGATGTCCAAAAGTTTGGTTTGGTTTATTGCCAGTGTTTCATGTTTTATTCCATAAACAAAATGGTCACTACTTAATAGCTGAATGATTTTGCAAGTTTGCATATGGTTTTCCTAGTTTAATGGTGACTTTGATAGACATCCATCGGTCAGAATTTCGTGGAATATTTATAGCAATTAGTGAATGCAGAGATCAACTACGTCTGAGCTGTACTGTCATTATATGTAATAACTTAAGATCAAACATGGTTTTGAATACGCCAAATATGAGCCATGGGGCCCCCAATGGAATCACACTTCCTTTCCCAATATTATAGATTTTCAGAAATCTTGGAGTCTTGGAGAGAGGAAAGAAAGTAGATCATACTCTAATCATACTGGCTGCCACCTCGGTATAGTCTTTAAGTTTTGTCCATTTTCCCATTTCTCAACTTCAGCTTGAACACACAGCAAAACAAACAAACCCCAAAGCCTGCCCCAACAACTTCTTCCCTTTATTGGCAGCTGATACATGAACAAGAGGTTGTCTTGGCTGAAAAAAGCAACTGCTGAGGCGTTGCTGGACCTCCAGACCTTTGTGACCAATGGCGTGTCATCCCTCACTTTGTCATGTTTAACTAAAACCAATCCCCATTCAAAGCAGCATCCATCAGTGTTAGTTGAGAACAATGACAGATTGCTTTTCTGCTGCACTCAAAGCATCTGGATTCTTTCTCTACTGCCCCTTTTTTATTTATGGTAAACAGCCTGAATAACAGCTGGGCAATGGGAATTTACAAGTTAATCAATTTTTTGTTAGGAGCCACAGCGATGCCCTATACCCAACCATCTGTGAGTTAATGTTCATTTACCATGCTAATGTTCCCATAGGCAACAGCGTATCTATGGGTTTTTTTTTTTCTTGGCATTATGAAATGGTTCATATACAAAATTACACCTTTTTTAGGAGGCTACATGTGGAAAAGTTGAAATCTGTCGATGAGGAATAAAATATTTCGGTGTAACTAAATTCAACTGATTGAAGTGAATTCAGCTGGAATATAAACTTATACGAAAGGTGCCAAAACAAGCACACAGCTTCAAGAGCAGTGAATCTGTGGTCCCCTGCACATTTTACTCTTCCAGATGGATGTCCTGCAAGTCATATTAAGTTTCACACACTGATGGTTCATCTATGCAAGCACTGTTTATCCTGGACATTGTACTTCCAGTTAAAGTGAAGTTGCCTTTGTCTTTCCTCTCAGGTATTTGTGCCTGTGGCAGGGTCTCGGTCTTTTGTACTTGCCTGCTAGTCTTCTGCTCTACAAGACGACCTGCATGCACACCGGCCTCAGACAAGTCGGTCATGAGTATCCCTCAACACGCAGTCAGCAGTCCACATGATTGGCTCTCGTACCATGTCAGCACATTCTTGAATTTTATCATTAAAAAAATCTGACAAAAATAATTTAAAAAATATATATAGATATTTTTTTTATATTGAGGTGAATGTGTAAAGATATCATAATATTTCTTATTTTTTCTAAATGAAAAAAAAAGTCAAAAGAAAAAAACAACAACAACATGAACACCAGTAATCCTGACCCACCCCCAGAAACAAGAAATATAATTTAAGATGACAAAATTAATGATAGCAATGATTAATCGGATGTTAGAATGCCTTGGGAATTCATACATACACAATGGAAAAGCAAAATCTTTGAGAAACATGTAGAAATTGGGCAATATTTTTCTATTAAACCTACTTTATTTGGCCATCCTATCTTGGCAGCCTTGAGCCAATGTTAGGATAGGGCACCATTTACAACTGTGCTGTGAGCACTGGTATTCACCTTTCCTATTTCCCGGCTGCAGCACAGAAACCACACTCTACTTTATTTATAATCCAACCAACCTCAGTGTGTAACTCTTGCCCCGTACTCTTGCTCGCATCACACAGTGAGGTCACTTCCCTCTGCACCTCTACCACTGCTCTTGCATTCCAACATGGCTCTAGGACAGCAGCCCAGCAAAGCTCTATACTCCTCAAATCACAAAGAGGCCCAGATCAGAGCCGAGCTGGACGTGAGCCAGGATCCAGGCCCTCACAGCCCAGGCAGCTGGGGGCAGCCTATAATAAGTGGGAGACAATGAGAACTAGCACACCTCCCACGCTTTGCATGTGGATGTCGATTCAGAATTGAAATTAAATGGTTTCATAGATTTTCCATACACTACACCAATTATAAGAGGAAATAAAATACACTGGTTGGTTTAGATGAGATATATATTAAGGGTATATGTTTAACATCACAGACCCTGAAATGAAAATGAAATGAAAGAAAGTGCAAAGTTTTAAAGAACAAAGATTAATACAACACACATAAAGGAATAAAAAAAATATGTTTTCTGGAGTTTTTGATTTTGCAGAAACTTAGAAAAGTGCAAACAGTTTTTTTCTCTCATGTTAGTGCTTATTAATTTCTAGGCCAGGTTACTTTTAATGTGTTACCTATACTTTTTTGAAACCCATATTTAATTGCACCAGACCGAGCTTACTGTAAAAACTGGGCAACTGAACAGTTTTTCATTTTTTAACAGTCAACAAAAACATGTATGTGCATTTTTTTTTCACATGGGAAACTAGACATATTAAAGGCATTCTGTTTTAATGAATAATAATGAACAGTTCACTGTGATGTAGATGGCGGTGGTACTTTAATGGTCCCTTGTAGCCTCTTAAGCCTCTGGTGATAAATCTCACACAGGCTCACTCGTATAACTAAAACCCAAACCTCATTCAACTTCACATCCATCAGTGTTTGGCTGAAAGCGATGACAAAGCACTTTCAATTACACCAGTAACTGACTCTGGAAACAGTTCATAGCAGGGTCCAGGCTCGAAGAGTAGGGGAAAACACAAGGGGGAGGGCAGAATGGCTGGTAGGGCATCCGTTTGACTCGCTCCCAAATAATAAAAAGGGTGGTGTGACTCGGGGACACAAGGGATGCCGCCAGCATCGCAAACCCAAGGACAATTCACCTATTTTGTGCGCTGTCACCCCTGTAGTCTGATTTATGGTTGGGACATCCTTCCTATGACCCGTTCGTCCATCAGCTCAACGCTATAAGGATACTCTGGTGATTAGAGGCTGAAGTATCAAAGCGTCCTCAGCCAGGGCCCTTGTCTAGCACCAGAGGGCCTTGCGCTGCTGAATGGGGAGTGTGGCAGTTGGGAGGGAGAGTGTTGCAGCAGCAGAGGAGTGCCATTCTTAACCCTGAGCACCAGAGGAGAGAAGAGCTTTTTGAGAATCTATCAACTGTAAATGCTTCATTCCATAATGTTGGTGTTTTCTTTTCCATTTTCCATCCCAATTTGTAATTATTTTATGTGGAGTGTGTGCTCTCTAAAAGTTAACATGGCAGTGTTTAATTGGAGTGATTTTACTCATAATTGCATGATCCTCTCTACCACTTTTGGCTTCCACTTTGTTTGAATAAGCAGGCTAATTTCAGAATCCATCCTCAAAATTAATCAGTATAGCATACTTAATATTGAAGTTCAAAATGAAATAGCTGAGAAAATGTAAATCTGTTTTGAATAATGGGATCCTTAATCATCAACAAAAACAGCAAACCCGACAATGACAGCACCAGTCTAGAAAATGTCTAATGCAACAATAGATAAATGATGATCATTTTTTTCTCTCTTTTAAAATGCCTTTATTACATAAATAAAAACAGAGACTGATCCTCCAGAGTGCCTGATCTTTTAAAGCAACTTTGACTCCAACCCCCCTGATGAAAGGCCCACACTAACATCAGGAGTCCAGAGCCTTTACTCTCTAACTTCAGGCAATTATGACACAGAGGAGATCTTTGCCTTCTGCACTCCAAAAGAAGAAGAAAAAAAGGCATCTCTTTTTTCCAAGCTTAGTTGTAAAAATAAGCTTGCTCTCCTCAATTGCAGTCACCCCATGCCCTTTGCAATAGCAGCAAGGATGTATCGGAACAAGCCATGGGGCAAAACAAATCACTTGTGATTTACAGAATTATAAAGATTTTAATAGCTGCAATGTTTCTCTCTCAGATTGGTCTTTATTTCCAGGAGTCAAAGTTTCCTGGGTGCCTCAGGCTTTTAAAAAGCAGTAATTGGCCAACAGAGAGACTTTGGATCTCCCCGAGTGATTGAGTGTATTTGTTGCTATGAACTTGAGGGTATCACTCTAAAGATCACAGGTCCAGGTTGTGAGAGCCTGCAACTTATCAAGCACAATTCAGTTTACAGCCATGGAAGTCAGACTACTTTTCCATGCAGTTTTGTTTAAAGTTTTAACCTTTTTGTGGAACTTGATGGGGTTTTTTTGTTTTGTTTTTTTGCTTTTTGGGTTTTTTTTGCTGATTAGTTATGTTTCCAACTAATTCAGCATAAACTAAGGGGCTCTAGTTTGTGAACTAAAGACAGCCTTGAATTAGCGCAGAATAATTGTTATAATGAAGAGCATGACTGTTACACTGATGTGTAAGAAAAGCAATGTTACACAAAGTCCATCTTTGAGAAACATTGATTTTTGAAGTGTAATTGAAAATGATTTTCGTTTAACTCTCTAATTTTACCTGGCAGTGATTCAACACACCCATTTTTACCGTGAATATATATTACATACAGTTTTATTTATAATAGTGCAGATACAGCAACAACAACAAACAACGCAAAGCTTTCCAGGACTCAATATGACTTACATAACACAAAAATAATATTTAGAAATATAAAAACTATAACTAAAAAAAAAAAAAAAAAAAAACTCTCTATACCGGTCACCTTTTTTTAGAAGGTCAGAAAATAAACATAAAATAATGATAGCGTTTGTGTTGCATTGTATCCAAGCACATTCTAAATTCAGCATTTTTTGTCCCCCTTTCATGATATAAACTATAAGCTACAAGCTAAAGTTGATTAACTGTCTGTTTTTCTCATTATGCAGTAGATTACATATATATAGTATGTATATAGATTGTATTTACCAGTTGTACTTGTTAAATATATGAATATTAATAAATATGTCAAATATATTTCTTTTGCACTCTTTATACCACAAAATTGTACCTCACACACCTGCAGAACAACTCTCATTACATTGAAAGCATGTGCTTCCTAAGGGTTAGAAAAACAAGCATGGCAGTAGCTAAGCTATATTAAGGAAATCCACCAGGGAGGCATAATCGAGTTTGACTCTCTACCGGTGGTCTCCTTGTTAGTGTTGTGAGTGTCAGAACTGCCAGTGCAGGTAGCTCAAATGCCACTTAAGGTTTTAGCTTCAGCAGCTTTTGGAAAGAAATGACCGTGACCTGTGTAGCTTGAGCCCACATCCCACACCCTTTCTGCCTGACAGCCGCTCAATGGCAAGTGTCTGCCAGCATGCCGAGGGGAACACTGCCAAGCAGCCGGAGATAGAGATGATTACCACATCCCTCTCTCCCTCTCAGGCTGCTCACTGAAAACTGATACCTACTAACAAACTGCTGTCAACATGTTAGCGAGGCAGAGAGAGTGAGAGCAATAGTATGTGCTGAGAGAGAAAAAAAGGGAGAAAAAGAGATGTGTGGGAGAGTCAATGTGAGGAGTCCAAACAAGTTAGGATTAATGACATTGAAACAAGTTTTTTTTCCGCTGTTTTCAGTGCTAACACTATTGCGGCAGACTTGAAGAATGCAACACTATAAGGAAAATCGTGGTTAGGCAGGAACTCACCTCAGGGTGATGATCAAATGATGGATGTCAGACATTGCAGTCACAAGGTCACTAGTTCTCAGGCTACTGTAGCTCATCACACAAAATAATGTATACTGTATCCATGTGTAGTCTGGAGAGTAACTGCAAGAGAAATGATTTCTCAAGTAGAAGTTTTACTTTTTTCACTTTTACGATTATAATTTCTGCACAATGAATACTACATTGTCAAGAGTTGCTACTTTAAGGTTTTTACAGTGTTCTCCAGACATGCAAATCACTTTAGACCTTTACTCCAGTCACTTAAAACTTAGGCTTTCCTGCTGAGTAAAGAATGAATGCAGTCCTTCCAGAGAGGAGTTATAAATGTCATTGTTTTTGGATAAATCCCCCACTGCGCCACTTTGGAGACTCACATTTAAGTGAAATAAAGGAAAAATCACAGCTGACATATATTTTTCTAATTGTTGCAGAGGGGGGACAGGAAGCAGCATGGAGTAGCTTGAATCATCAGTAATTAGAATATCGCTGTGCTTAATTACAATAGATTTTGATTGTCTGATTTTCAGCAGAAGGACTATTTTAGCTACTGTCTTAATACACATTTGTTTTTGAAGATTGGGAATGACAATTATGATAATGTGTATCCCAGCATGAAATATTTTTGTCAAAGACAACAAAACAGGACATGTTAAGTAGACTTAATGCATATGTAGATTCTTTGAAAAATGCTAATTAAAGACATTGTAACAATCTTTTTTTTTTTTTTTTTTTTTTGGGTATTTGAAAATGAAGCTTTTTTATTCTACGATTATTTTCAGGACACTGCAGTTTTATTGGAAAGTAGTGTGACAGGATACACAATGAGGAAAAAAGAAACCCAAAAGACTTTTTAAATGTACCCTCTAAAATAAACCATTGTTCAGTTCTGTTTCTTTATCATCCTACCAGAATGTGGGTGAAAATATCCACGGTCATGTATTCATTTTTCTAGCCTGAGGTTATAGTTAAGGTATAAGTTTTCTGCTAATAAGAGAAATTACTGTGCTCAAAGCGTTATGTGGTTGAGCTTTATCATACAATTTGGCCCTGCACAGGTCTGTGATTTACTTCTTATTTGTTTACTTCAGTCATTAGATGCCACAAATAAATAAGAAATATATAAGGACAAAATAAAACTGACTGCAGTAATTCACTGTGGAACTTTGTTGGGCAACAAGATAAGTATTTCTCTAAAAATCAATTTTCGAGAAGAGAGAATGGAAACAAACCTAAGTGCTAGTTTGAACCAACCCCAAAAGGCTTCCAGAGAAACCACCAAGCCTAAGAAGCACTTTATTAGCCAGCAGGGGGGGGTCAGGAGGACCAGCCCTATCATTGATTGAGGTTGGAGGATGCATCCACAGCTGCACTTTCTCTAAATTTCTAAGAGTAAATATGCACCTTTGAAGTGGGGGGTGCCTAGGAGCACTCCTCTGCACAGATTGTGTGGGTTTCTGTGGGGAGCTGTAGTTACGGGAAAGATCAATGGACAGGGCATTAGGGGGAAGAGTACACTACACTGTCCAGCCCTCCAGCCTACAGAACAACTCAGCAGCTCCTAGATGGCCAGTATTATTGAGCTCAAGGCAGTTTAATTCTCCATGCTGTTTTCTCAGACTGAAAAAATTTCAACCTTTCCGGCTGTAAAATGTATTGGAGAAAAAGATGAAATATACTATGAACTTTATATACAACTAGAGTTTGGTTCATATGGTTTTGCAACCACTTTTTTTCTTCTTAGCAGAGCAACTTCTGTTGTAGTCGTGATCTTGAGTAAACACATACTGGTTTAAAGAACAAATATATTTTTAAAGGGTCTCTGGCTACTGTACACTTCTTAGCGCAATTATGGTTATTCTTTTAAGATAATGTAGCAACACTTTATAGTTTGGGTCTTATATACATATAGTTGTGGCCATTATTATTTTATTATTTATGTATGATAAGCATGTGGTTCCATGTCTTTTGTTTGTGAAAATAAGCATGCTCTGTGTGAAATTTGAACCTTTTTAAACAATAATGCAATTATATTTTGACTGGAATATTCCAGTCTGCATAATTACTGACTGGAAAACTCCTCTGTCCACTTCGTGAAAGCATGGAAAAACCCATATCCTGCTTATTGTGTGGCTGGATATGTGTACTTGTGGCAGGCTTTAAGTGCATTAGACTTGTGCTGAACACACAGCTTCCATATTGTGGTTTGTAAAGACTATGGAAAAGCCTTTTGGGGTAGCCACACTTCCAGATGATGCTAATCTGCTTGTGGTTGGTACAGTGTGATAAGTGAGTAATGATTTTTTTTCCCTGTCCCTCTTGCTTATGGCCTATAATATGTCTCAGACTTAGTGCTGATTAAATAAACTATTTAGTAAACACAAAACTGACAAAAACAAACAAACAAACTAGCAATCAAACATAAAATTTGCCATGTTCATTTTACTGACAGTTCATTTTGGTGAGTCTGTAATACTGTGCCCCGAGATTAGGAGGATAAGACACATGTATCATCTCCACAGAGTGTCAGAGTGTAGCGCCTCTGCGCTCCCAGGTGTCGCCAGGGTTTGGCTCCACCAGGCTCGGAGATGCAGCCAGAGAGAGTTAGCATTTACAACCCCTGTCACACTCCACAAAACACTGTGTCACTCAAGCACAGCCTGTGTGGCAGCTCTGGCATTAATGGAGACGTTGACATCTTCCGACAGAGTGTTTATCTAATACTAATGCTAAGCAACCAGAGCCATTCGCCCCCACACGGAGCCATCGAACCCCGCCGCAGACCTCAGTGTCTGGCAATCACACTAGTTTTCCCATTCATCCCTCAAGACTTATAGAATTCATAACAATGACTTTGCTGCTGCTCAGTGTCATGTCTGTTTTTTATCATTCAGCCAGATACTTCGTACCATCATCCACTCAACAGCCCGACAGCTTCACAGGTGCTTAACACAAAGTTGAGTAAATTTCTGACATATTGCAGGAAGCATCACCTGTGTATGCTGGCATGAATCTTCGGCTCAGGGCCTCCAACAAAAGTTGTTTACATATTTCTGCTGCAGTGTTATTCTCAGACATTTTTGTCTTGCTGATTCTCTTCACTTCCTCCCTCACACACAGACACACACATGCTGACTCTTATTAAGGGCTATTCAAGCTTGTGTTGAGGAAATTTGTATATTTTTTAACACTGTAAGAACATTTTTAACACTTTTTAAAGAATATATTTCTCCTTGTTAATACATACATGCATACACATTGTAAGTTTGATATTATCTTACAGTCTTGTATTGTAAAGGTACCCTAAGAAGTTGTCAAAGAAACTTGAGTCAAAAATAAATGCTCAGGCAAAACAGCAAAACACAGTTGTTTTGGGACTAAACATGCTTTGCACTATACAATGTACAAAAGGCCGTAAAAATTCCTATATGTTACTATATGTATCAGAGACTGATGATGGGTTCATGAAGTGTATGGAGCTATCTTTAGAGGATTGATTTCCCATACTGCCACGCAGTTGGCTGCATTTATATTCCATGCCTGTGGCTCCGTGACCCCTGGTTCTCCTTTGATGTGGCAGGCAGAAGCACAAACCAGGATGAGGCAGAGAGAGAGAAGGCTGAGGGATAGCAAAAGGTGAAACAGTCTACAGTGGTGGGGGGAGGGGGGATTTTTCTTGTGGTGCAGGTTTCTAGGAGGGATGAGGGAGTGTAAAAAGACTGGTATGAGTTTGCAGGGAGCAGTGCAAACCCAATGAAGCCATCATCTGACAGATCTGTGAGAGTTTGCACTGAGGGCGGGTTGGTGGTGGGTGGGCAGAAAGGAAGCTAGGCTGAGGGAAAGGGATCGGGTGATGGTGGGGGGTTGGGAGAGGGCATGTGGTGGCGCGAGCTGATAGAGACGTCAGCGCCGCTTCAGTAATCTCACGACGGCTGGCCGCAGCGAGGGGCCATCGAGGGGCCCACGAGAGCAGAGGCATGATAGAGCAGACCACCCTGACAACACTAGCAGGGGGCCAGGCAGTATGGACAAATCAAAGCGGGAAGAAGTAATTTTTGAGAAATTACAGAAATCTCCATGGAAATTAGCATGAAACACTTTCTAATCTCTTGCTTTTCACCATGGACGATAGGGGTCAGTGCTTCAAGTTCTCCAGCCCTTGCTTTCTCTTTCTCTCTCGCCCCATCCCTAATTTCATTATTCCCTCTTGATTTTTTTTTTCTCTCTCCTGCTTTTTATGTATACTCATTTTACAGCCTGACACTCTGAAATAGCCCCTCCCTCCGCTCATATTCTTCAACCATTCATTTGCTTGAACCCTTTTCATTGACCACAATTAAACGTTTAGATTTCAAAGGCAAATCAAGGGAGAGCCAAGCCATGCCCTCAGAGTGACACAGGATCAAGCTGTTGGGTGCTTTGGAGACTTAGATGGGGTGAATCCCCCAAGATTTGTCCTCTGCACCCTTCCTTTCGTACTTGCGGTGTCTGTCAGAGCTCAGAACACTGTTCAAATGAATGGGAGGAGTGCAGCACCCCTAGGTGTGACCGTGTGGTTATTGGTAATCAACAGCATTTACAGCAATACAAGCAGTACAATGACACCCTAAGCCATAATTCTTCTCATCACAATTGCTCTCGATTTCAACAATATGGGACAAAATGCACTTAAAGAAAAGGGTTGTGGAACAGTATTATAGATGTGCATACCAGAATTTTAAATTGTTCTGCAGTTTGTGTGGATCTTTTCATACTTTTGTTGGTGTTTAATTAGTTTTGATTTGATTTGCATTGAGCCTTTGCATTATAAATTAGATCAATGCAGAGTGTGAGGAGTTTTTACGCTGTCAACTTTTTTAAACAGTGGACAAGACCTGTGTTTTTATGTGTTGTATTATCACCCTATTTTCCTGTTTGAATACATTTAAAAATATTAGTGTGCAGTGGAGTTTAAACCTTTAACATATAAGGATTCACCTCTATTATTACATTATTAGTAGTAGTATTATATTTTTTTAAAAACTGTATTGTTATGCTTATACCTACCAAATATAGCATAGCTTACAGGAAATAAGTTTTATTTTTTTCCCGGTTTTGCATCCATGGCAACTGAGAGTGTCCTTTTTCATGGTTGTGGCCATATCATCAAACATTGTACTAAACAGAGCCTCTCCTGCCTCACTGAAGCACTGACAGAGAGCGAGACTTTGTTATTGTGCTACATGTAAATTGTTCCTCCTCGCGTGATTGTTTCAAGGCCGGACAGAATAATAAACTTATCAGGTAAAATACAGGGAGAAACATCATGTTTTTACATAAAAAAGCCTCAGTCTGAATAGTACAAAATAACATACTCTACCTTGAAAATGGATAATAAATACATTAAATTTCATACAAATTAAGCCATTTGTAAAATTCAATATAAAATAGTTATGTTTTCAGATTAATTGTAGCTAGATAGATAATACATTTTAAAATGTTTTCCCATCCAACTGCCTCACTATTGGGAGAACAAGTTGCCAGAAAATTCAGTCGAGGCATATCCAAAAGAGACCAGGGTCTCTTGAAGCCTCAGTACAAAGAAAAATAATAAAATGGGTCATCTTTCTGTCTTGTTGTACTACAATATAGAAATGTGATTGCATTCAATCACCACAGTAACAGAAATCAAAAGTCAACTAAACTGGTGTTGTCATTTTACCAAGGATTTGTATTATATACAGTTTATGTTTACACTTTTCAGTGAGTCGCAGCAATATTCAGAAAATGTAATTGTTCTTGTCTTGTCATTGTCATTCTGACACGTTTGTGAATGATTTTCCTGAACTCACTTCCACACATTTCTGCCTTATTAAATAAAGACGCACACACATTCACTAATAGGTACAGTAGACAAGATAGAAATAATGGGCATTAGGTCTGAAACTAAAATAGTGGCATTTGATTAGCATTACATTGTATGCTGATTCATGAAGAAGAGCTATATAGTAATGTGGTGGAGACTTAATTAGAGTGCTTGCAGACTTGGCACATTGCAGTGACAAGCAGTAGAAATTTGTGTAAGATATAGAAACCTTTCTAACCTCTAGTTAAACCTTCTCTTCCATTCTAACAGTTTGCCCTCTAATTAAGCTCTGGGGTTGGATTGTCTATTTTTTTAATTGCAACCACAGAAAATTACGCTATTCTTTAAAACCATGATCTATGATATTGTCTGACAAATAGAAGTCTCAGAAACTATCAACTCTAAATATATAGGAACGTTGCAGATTTTGTGAATGTTTATTCACTACACTAAAGCCAAAGAACGTGTAAAACTTGTGTAGTTTGTCTAAGAAATTAGGATTCCTATCGAAATTAGCTATAGATATTTTTATGTAGAGTCAGGTATTAAAATGTTTCCTGAAGTGTTATTCATTGTAGTTTAAAAAAAAATAGAGAGATATATAAGCCATGGTGGAAATAAATAAATACAGTCTAATTTTCTGTGAAGCTGTGGTTAATGTGTTCTTAGGGAATATAACAAGAAAATACAGATCTAAAGCTTGAGACCTCATTTAACCTAGATGGTGCAAACATTTGGCAGGGCCTGAGTGTACCTGCTCCTACTTGCGGTTCTACCAGTTATAGATAGATGGCACTGCATCCAAGGTAGAGCAAAGGGCCAGAGACTTCTCCCTACCATCTTTCAGGGTCTTACTCTCATTATCCATCCGAAAATTAACCTGTCAATTTATCAATCAACACCATCTTGAGTTTTCTGCCTCCTGTTTGGCGACTAACATTGCAACGACGCTCACGCACAGATAACCAGGAGGTATGTGTTTGTTAGTGTAGTGAATGAGTGCATTATCACTTAAATGACTGCTATGAATCACAATTGCTGCCTGGCTGTTGATAAGAGGTAAATACATAAGCAATTTGATTTTAAAGTATAGATCCGTTTATGTATTCTTTTATGTGTCAAGAAAATAAGGTCAGGGCAAGGCGGACTATTTCTGCTTTGTTGCACACCGGTTTCTTTAAAAGTCCAATACAATCTAAGGCCAGTTTCTATTGTCAGTACTGAACTCTCCAGTTTTCTACAATTGCCACCATCCTGAAAAGGAAGAAGTTGAGACTAAATGACAAGCTTGCATTTAATTTAAGAATTGTAAATGTACATGATGACCAAGACAAGTGTGGTGCAGTTTAATTCTCTCACACCCAAAAGGTAGACTTACAAATACAACATTAAAATCTAAACAGAATATCATAACTAATGATAATGTAGTATAATACAAATGTGACATTAACAATAATAATCATAATAATAGTTATAATGATAACAAAAATATTATATAACTAAAAAATAATGATACCAGATGTTTACTATATTATTATTGTTATTATATTATTTGCATTATTAAATTATTTTTATGAACAGTGCTGCTAGTAGCAGTGTCCTCATAATTATGGCCACTTTTATTTCAGGAAACATGTTGTCAGATTGTTTTTTTTTATTTTGAATGTTCAATCCAATTTTTATTAGTAATTTACAAGAACAATTATTGCAATGATCATTTACAATTTACAAAAATTATCATTTCAATAAATAATACATAATAGCATGTGTAAACATCAAAATTATAGTTTAAAAGTGTTTCAAGGACATTGCACACATTGCCTAATTCTTCTCTATTGACTTTGGAGTTAATGTTACATCTGCTCTTAGAAATATCTAAAAGGGAGGCGGATTGAAATATGTGTTTGCATGCTCAGCATGCTACAGAGTTATAACAAGCACTGGGACATGTCTTTATCTCTAAATGGTTTATAATGTGATAAGCTAAACTAGACCCTCAAAAATCCCTACCAAGTGCAACCGCGGGTGGGGGACCTCAATTGCTTCTTCTTTTTTCCTGGTATTTTCTTCTTCTCTGTTCAGGTTATTAGCCACTACATGACTGGATCGCCCGAAAATGGAAGGACGCGAACAGAACCAGATAGGGCTTGTGAACAGCGGGAGGGACTTCTCTTTTTCCAATTGTTGTTATTTGCAAATGGCCTTATTGTGTCGAGGTGTTGGAGAGGAGGGGGCGCTAGTGAGGAAAAATGGCGGAGAGTATTTTAAAATGCTGACAAAAAGACGAGAGAAAAAGGAACACAACATCTGGTAATTTGTTTCAGCAAGCTTAGCCTAATGATGTAAGCAGATTACTTTCCAACAGAGTGGGAGAGGGGCATTGGGTGGATTTTTTTTCTTTTTTTTTCCTTTTTGTGCCCCTTATGGGTCTGCCCCATTAAAGACGGAGACAGAAGCCGCTGCCATACCACACAGTTAGTTCGTATTGCTGACTCTATGTGTGCTCTTCTGTGCCATTTGATAATTCACACTCTCAAAAAGTGGATTTTGATCAAAAAAATTGCTTGGCACACAGTAAGGGCTTGCGGCTTGTTTTTCAGACTATTTTAGCGCTTTAGAAGGGGAACCTCCCTGACTATCGGAGGTGGGATGTAAGCCACTCGATGCTGTGGGTGCCCCTGGCCTGATTTGCTCGCTCTCCTCAGAGAGCAGAGATCAGTGGTATGCCCAGATTGAAAGGGAGGGCAGCAACCCGGCGTGATGAAGGACACTGGCTCCCAGTCAATGTGTGGAGGAGACTGGAGGATGAAACACACCATTAAGACCAATTTAGAGTGTTGCTCTAAATTTCAGCAGGACTGATCGATCCTGACAGGAGGGCATCATACCGCCTGCCAGATCACTTAAACCACTGGCCCTTGTCTCACGTTGCTTAATGTCATGTCATTGGCTATCATTCCCAGTCGAACAGTGAGCTGCTGGATTTCGTTTCAATTACTACCTGTAGGATTACCTTTTATTTTTACACATCAGTAATCAATGAGGATTTTGATAATAATGTCATAATGCAATCTCAGTATTGCATTCTGTTCTTTTTCTCTCTATTCTTAATCCAAAGTGAATCCTCTTGAGAGTAGCTGTCGTGTTGGTTTATTGATTTTTTTTTTTTCTTCCCCTTGCTCTGTGAACATTGGACAGAAACTTGAGAGCCAAGGTACAGGAAAGAGACTATACCTTACTCAAGGGTTTAACCATTAAACATGCAGTTTTCATGATAATAACAATAATAGATAATAATATAATTTATTTATAGAGCACACATCATAGATAAATGCAACTCAGAGTGCTTCACAGAATAAAACAAGGCAGATTCCCCAAAATGACAAAATATTGAAATAAAAAACCTGAAATCTGAACCAATTTTAAAAACAGTTGCAGTAACAAAGGAGGAATTAAACCTATTAAGATTAATGATAAAACATAAAACAAATGAGACAACTTAAATTACAAAATGTGATAAGAGTAAATTACCAAAGAAAAAAAAATAAATCTTCAGGTCAGCACTAATTCCAGTAGCAATTGTAATGTGTTATTTGTGACGCACATCTTTAAAGAAATATGCCCTGCTGTCCGTATATCTATTGTGCACATTGTGATATGCCGAGCCCAGGCATTCGCTGTATATTATTATTGCATTGCTACTATCTTCCAGCGCTGTGCTGACATTTTATATGCCATCTATTTATTAGTTGGGATGTTCATTGAGGCAGCTCAGGTTAAGTATCTTGCTCGGTGTCTGACTGGAGATATTGAACCTGTAGCCCTCTTGTCCCAAGTTCAGTTCCCTAACCACAACCAGTTTGCCCCTTTGAAGGATGAGGTCTCAGGAAGAGTGGTGCTATGTATACCACACAGACAGTGATCTATTCTGTGTCTGATATCATGTTGCTCCATGTCACTGACTGATGTTACCTGCATCCCCCTGTGATGATTAGATCCATGACTGCGCCTACAGTTCCCTTATAAAATCACTTCCTTTCTTTTAACCCACAAGGCGCCAAGTCCGCTATCGGGGAGAAAAGAGAGTGAAAGTGAATGAGTGAGGGAGAAAGAATAAGTAAAGTTATTTTAAGGGATGATATTGCTTCATTGTGCGCTGTCACTCCATCCTTGACAAATGTTCCTCATCTGAGTTGGTGACATGTTCCTCTGTATAAATGGGTTATGAGCTAGAATATAAGTTATGTAAGTCACAATGCTTTGAGACACCTGCTAAGCACATTCATATTTAATGAAACATAATGTAATAAAAATAATGGAGGCAACATAGAAGATTTATCTCTCATTATAATCATCCTTGCTCTGCTTTATTGCAACATTCCAACTTCCCCCCTTACAACATGAGGATTCTTGCAAATAGAGAGCTGTCGATAGCTGCAAAATTCTTATTCACGCCATCAAGGTGCTGCACACTTTGTCCTCTTAAAATACTTTTTGATTATTTCCTGCTTTTTATGACTAGTGTTTGTAATTTTGTGTGAGTGTGATGTACATGTGTGTATGTTCCTTCAAGACTTAATAGCAACAATAAATTATTTTTGTTAGTACTAGCAATGTTAAATTTCCATGCGAATATTAATTAGAATGAGATAATTAACACAGTAAGAAAACACGTTTTAAATATAAACTTAAAGTAATTAGTAAGTAAAAAGTATAAATCAAGTAACTGAGTGTACAAATATTCAGATATTGAGTCTGAAATGTGATTCGGTCCATGATGAGGGAGGTGAACTAGTAGCCCATTGTACCTTTAATGATTTGCCTGGTGCGTATCTTCAGGGGCTGTCTGTGCCACCAGCTGAGGCGTTAATACAAATATAGCAGATAATTTGTGAACTAACCTGTTTTTAAGTGGCTTTCACCAAAAGTGTGACTGGCAGGTGGGAAAACATGGAAGAAGTAATTAGGTATTTGCTTTTACCGAACTGTCCTGAGAATTCAGATTTTTTCAGGTGACACAACTTTTAAATCAGATTATTTTTTTCCCTTGGCTTTATGGGTTTATTTGATGATATATATATTACCCATCCATCCATCCCTCTCTTAATGCATAAAAATACAACAAGTGATTCTACAAAAAGAACATCTTGTTAAATAATCTCATTAGCTTTAGCTGTTTTCTTTTAAAAAAGAACTAGTAGGGCAATTGATAAAGTCTAGGCTCCACCTTCGCTGCCTCTCCATTTTGTAATCACAGGCAGTTTGGCAGCACAACGTAATTAGTTTGCACGCCAGATTTCCCATGAGTCCCAACCCAGCTCAAAGCCAATCCCTTCCTCATCAGCAGCCCAGAGACTAAACACCTACTTTATCTGGTTCCCCCAAGGCTGTCCATCCATGGGGAGTCAGGGTGCCCTCAAAAACATTGCCAATGAAGGCTCCAATGCCTCGGGCTGATATGGGTGAAACTTTAGATGGCAGATGGCACAGGGAAGGAAAAAGTCCATATCTTTAAGGTAGAACTGCCAAACAAAAGTGGAACATCATATCCTAGAGCCTTATGTCCCAGGGCCAAGATTAAAGCATGAAATATATGTTGAGAGAAGCCACAAATGTCTTCATTTCAAAAACTGTAAGTGATCAAAGTGTCTGATGTGTGGAGGCATGCTGCAGGGTATTTTTTCATCAGTTGACAATAACCAAGGATGAGTTTCACAGCTTGTTCAAATGTCATCATTGATAACAGGACTGCTGAAGTTGAGTGTCATTTACTACAACAGCTATCAGTTGTATAAAAAGGTAGTGCTGTTCTGTATGTGCTTTACTTTATATCATATGTACATCAGTATCACAACATGATCTCTACATCTTCTAATCTTTGTGGCTGAGTACTGTATTTAAAAGAAATCCTGAAGGCCGTTCTTTTTTTCTCTATCTTATTCAGTGCACTCTTTTCATTGTAAGTATTTGTAGATGTGCATACATCTGAATTACCTCTGCCAGTCAACAGCAAGAAGTGATCGGGCAGTTTTTAATACCACTAGGCCCATCTGGGAGAAGGACCCTTTTCATTCGACATACTTGGCTGCTTGTCGCCTCACCATAATGGGCGCGTTGAACGAGCTCTGAAGCAATAGCCAATTAAATGCCTTGAAGGGGATGCCTCGAGGCCCCGCATGAAAGGCTTCAGGTGTGAAATGCTTGTTTTTCAAGAGTGCTGCAAATGTTGGCTGCTTTCAAGTTTGCTATTGCCCTGCTGGCTTCCCCTTCCAGCCCACCCCAGCAGCCCTTCTCATGTGGAGGAGGGTAGAGGCTAGAGGTGATGGGCAAGAGAAGACCACTTAAGTACAATTTTCTATTCAGCGTTCCAAACCTGTGCGCACTCATGTTTTTCACTGCTGCCTCGTAACAGCGTGCAGAGTTTCAGATGATGCAGACAATAGCTTTTTAGCACACAATGGAGAGAAGAGGAGAAGCTGAAGGGCAGACAGGGGGAAATATGGATGAGACAGAAAGTCTGTGTGCGTGAATCCAAACTAGAGACTGTGGTGGTTGGGTGATGGCGGGGTTGGCTGGGAAGGGGCTTAAAAGGAGATGGATTGTTTGCTAATTGTGGTCATTTCTGACCAGAACATGACAGGTTCAATGACTACTTTAATGCGTTATTGAATACAACAGAAACTTGAAATGCAATTGTGAGAGAGGCTTCTGTTTTAGAAATTTGTTTTCAGCCCCTCCACGGGAGGGAAGAATGTTCATTCATAGTTCAAGTGTAAGAATTTGCTGCCTTGTCTCTGTGCAATAAATTGTTGTTAGCACGACATTTACATTTGAAATGTTATATCCAACCTGGAATGAAGTTATAATTCAAACGGCTATATTTCTACTTCCAAATCTTACAATATGGAAGTTGAGAAACAGTCTGAGATCATTGAGGAGTAACATTAAAAGATGCCTGTGGGGACTAAGAGGGAATAAATCCAGGGGATATTAATCTTGTTAGGATCATACATCACCATAGTGTCAGGTGAGGAGACAAATGAATGGGCGCCTGTTTATCTGAGCTAAGCTATGTGGTTTACCTAGCCATCGCTCAGGGCACATATTGCCACTAATAAATTGGTTAAGTCCGAGCAGAGTGATTGTAATGAAGTTAAGGGACTGGGTTGTCTGAGCTCTCGCCACTACAGCCAGACATTCTCGCATCCCCCTTTTTATCTGTCCAGATTGGGAGAGCCCTTTCGATAAGATGAAGAGAGGAGAAATCAAAATAAATGGAGTCCATTAAAAGCAGCAATGCATCAACTGTTTGATAAAGTGATTAATAAACAGGCTGGGATTGTGATTGATTAAAGCATTTAATCAAAGTGTTAAAAAAAAGCCCTATTGGCAATGGTGCATAAATGTCTGTATGGTTTAAATGTATAAAACACTACATAATCATTGTTTTGTCTCTCTCAAATTACAAACCTATGCTGATCTGTAACATTTAAAATCACGTGTAATTTTTTTGAAAAAGAAAAAAAGGAAAAGCAGTGCTCTCATTTTTCCATAACTAATTGTGCCCTGATATGTAGACACCGTGGCTCTCTGAAATCTATTCACCATTTGTTCCCATTTAAACAAAAGAGCAGTGATTGACTTAAGTGGTAACATGGACTCATTAAAGATGTTTTAAATTTGCCTGGATACACTTGCAATAGACTTTCAAACACTTAGTAATCAATGACTAAAATCACTTGCAAATTCTAAGGTGGTGGATGAGTGGGCAGTGACAGGCTGGTAACAACGTTTGTGAGACTTAAATGTCACTCAAATTCACTAATGCAAAGGGAAATACATAGAGCAGATTGACTTGTCGAGCTTGGTAAAGTTCAGCCTTGATGTATGGCACATTAAGATAGGAAATTACAGATGTTGTAATTATCAGCAATGAGTGACCTCATGTGCTAAAGTGTGTCGGGTTAAAGTACTTGTACTTTGCTTTTAAGATGTGTAGCACAAGAAAAGATTGGCATGTATCTGCAAATGGCATGCTTTTATTGAAATGAATGGGGCAAAATGGGAGAAAGTAATGTTAAGAATAATTTCCAGAGTCAGAAGAAATGTATGTTCATTCACCTTCATGAGCTGCAGAGCCAGAAAGAGGATACGTTTATTCTGCTAGTTATTTTCATGGTTGGAAATAATCAGTTCACATTTAAAAAAATACGGAAATTCATGTTAATTTCCATATGTACTGCATGAATGTATGGTCACTGACCAAAAGATGTATTATACTTTGAAAATGAGAAAATACGTCGATTCTCACAATGGACCTTTGTTGTATCTCACCTCCTAGTCTCTCTCTCCCTCTTGTTTCCTGTCTACTCTCTACTCTCGCTGTAATAAAGGCTTAAAAAGAAAAAGAAAAGAAAAGAAAATGAGAAAACACATGCTGAACTGTTGTTTAACACTTTGCTTATTTATGGACCTCAAACCTGTATGTACTACGCTCATGTTAAGGCTTGTCTGAGCTTTTAATAATCAACCACAATAATGTGGTTGCATTAAAATACGCTACAGTTGGCTACAGGAGTCTATGGCGAGAATGTATAGTAGGGGACAGTCTATAGAGGCTATATATAGCATAGCAGGTGGAAATCATGCACACATAAATTCATAGGTTTGAACCCAGCACACATCTGCCACATATCAGTGGCGCACTGTCTGTCTGTTACTGTCTCTATCTGTAAATGTACAAAAACGTACTCAAGTGCTGTACTCAAGTATTTTTTTCTAGGTACTTTAGTTAGTGTTTTATTTGAGTATTTCTATTTTGTACTACTGTATACTTCTACTCTGCAATATTTCAAAGGAAAATATTGTTCTTTTTACTCCAAAACATTTCTCACAGCTGTAGTTACGGGTTATTTTACAGATTAAAATTTATTTACAAAATACAGAGATGAATGACTAACTGTATCTAAAGTAGTTAAAATACCCCCCAAGACCACCACCACCCCCAACCAGCTACAACATTAAAATAGTGCCAAGATGTTAATGCATCAGTAATAACAATCCAAATGATATAATATATAAAATAAAACACTACAAGGAGCCATTCTGCCTCCTTAACAAGCACTTTTACTTTTAATAATTTAAATATGATTTGTTGATACTTCTTTATAAGTATGTGGGACTTTTACTTTGTGGTATTACTACTTGTACTTTCTTTCCTTTTCCTTAAGAAAACAATCTACATACTTCTTCCCCCACTGAGCACCAGTATCAAATTGTCTCTCTCTATACTGTAGTGTGCTGGGCCAGCAATTTCACTGAAACAAGGACAGTTCCAGTTCTGCCAGTGGGAATTTTGGAAGTTCAGACTGCTACAGTAAAGCCACCATTGTTAAACTGGAATTCCCATATATATGTCAACCTGAAGCATTTCTTAAGATGCACATGCCAGACACACAATACCCACTATGCAATGTTTAGTGCTTATGATTGTACATGATTCTTTATCTTTTATCTGGAAATGGCAAATACCTCAATAATAGACTTTAATTTGTGTTTTTTGAGTAATAATTCTGTGACACTTGGTTGAAATTACCAGATACAGTGAATGCTATTTAATCTGAAGTCTCCTACAAATGAATAGAAGTCAAATGAATGACACATGAATGACTTGTTAATTATGCAAATGGGGTGCTGCAGGAACCTGGTAAGTTGCGGGAACTCTGTCATCTAAAAGGGTATGGTGAGTGTGATAATGTAGCGGCTTGGCACGGCTCTCTTGATGTAATGACAGGTCAATTTGACTGCCTTTATGCTTTGCACCCTGGTTCTTTTCTCCAGCTCTGGTGTGGCTGCCCCCGCTGCCTCCCCCACCCCCCTTTCTCGTGTCCCTTGGACTTTGATTTCTCCTTTGTTCCATTGGCTCCTCTACTGACACTTCCCGAGAATAAGAGATGCCACACAACCATGACCCTTTCACACCACAGCGATGACCTCTGTCTCTTCCATGCATGACCTCTCAACTAGAAGCTGACAGCTTGATTAATTGAAGAATGTTATGATTTATGAGTATCTTCTCAGCATGATTAACAAGGCAACAGGTGGCACAACCAAACAGCTAGCAAGAACATTTCTTAGAGAGGAGAAAACAATGGATGATTATATTTAGAAACCGTGTTTTGTCTAACAGTGGCTGTCAATTTGGTTAAGCCATATATCATTTTGACTTTTTTGTCCACCACTGCAGTTAGGATACCTTCACAAAAAGGCTTCCCTTTGTGTGTAACTTGTCAATTCAGTCAGATGCACAGAAGATGTCATATCCCAACAATGTGGCCAAGTAAAAAGTTTATCCAATGTTCTGATTATCAACTCACCACATGTTTGGTCCAAGTTTTGCCTTGTCGGTCTAAAACACGGAAGCCTGAAAATCCAGCAAAAGAAAATGGGTTGATTTCCATTTCTGCAATACATTGAGATCTTTTTTAATGTTGATGTCTGTACTTTATCTATGAATGTCTCTTACTACATGTGGTTACTGATGACAGTGTGTTAATGTTTGACTCCTCATAGCAAAGAGTGTCATTTAGAGAGCAGCATGTAAGAGGAAACGGTGTCAGTTGTGACACAGGGCCATGTCCAATTGTCTACCCAAAGCTTTCTGAGTTAACTCACCTGACAGCTTCCTAGATAAATCTGTCTTGTATTCAAGACACTTAACTGCGTAATGGAAGTTGGTGGTCCAACTCAGGTGACAAGGGGATGGAGGTGTTGAAGAGGTCATATGAGACCTTCTCATCGACTCAGTCAGTCACAGAGAATGACTATAGAGTGGGATAGCAGTCTCTTGACACAGTGTCACCAGCAGACTGTCCAGCTGAGCGAAAGCGCATGGTAAGATGTGGCCTTTTCTTTTGACATGGATTTCTTCTGACCTTAGCTTCAGGCTGTGACAACTGATGGATGATTGATGGTCCAGTTTCCGCAGTGTCAGTGGAAAAGCTAGGCACCTCAGAGAAAGCATTTCTCTGACCCACAGTGACCTGGCTCTAACTTGTGTTGGACAACAAAAGATAGTCAGCTACAGTTTGTGCCTGTCATCATTCCCCTGCCGGATTATTGTCCAAAAAGTATTTGTATTTTTCCCATTAGTAACATCAAAACAATCTGAAGCACTTCCAGACTCTTATAATCTAATCTAAAAAAAAGCTATTCAAGTAAGACTCAGATTATTTTTATACTTGAGTTTCTAGGAAAATAGCTCCACATCGCCAAGTTGCAGGTTCTGAAAGGTACTGGGTAAAGAAATGTTGGGGTGTTGTGTTTACAAAGAATTGCCATCAATGAAAAGTGAATTATCTGAGAGTCAGCAAAGGTTAATTTTGGTCAGAAACCTTTCGATCTGGAGGAGCTGACCCTGGCAGCACTGGTCACCACACTTCTGCCTGGATGAGGTGACACATGCAATGACCTGTGACATGGGCAGTGACAGCAGAGTAAACTGGGCCATGCTCCCATGCCTCACTGTGCCTGGAGAGCTCAGAGGGCTCCCAGCTGAGAAGAGCAGGGTAAAGCACAGTGCTGCTCCCATGTCACCAGCCCAGCCCGTGATCAACAGCTCTGTCCTCAACAAACACTCCCCAGTCCTGCCACCCACCTCTGTTGTCTCCTAGAGACAGTGCTGCCCACCGCTGGTTACCCCATATGTTTGGGCTGCACACAAGGTGGTTTCTCGGATACTGTGGTTGCTAATTATAAATTTAATTTGCATTTTAATTAGAATGGTTGAAAATTAAAGCCTGCCAGCTGGAGAATTTCAAAATGCTTTCCCTCCCTCCTTTTCCTCTCTCTCTCTTCTATCCTGGTTTAGACTGAGCATGACTCTGTCCTGTGTTCATTTGTATAAGCACAGCAGTAACACCATCACCCTCGTCATAGTGGGACAGTGTGTGGTATCCCTTCCGAGTTTCTTTTCACTCAGACAGACAAATGTTTTGGCAAGTTTCTATATGTGTGGTGAAGACGCTGCTGTTCACCATCCACATCTCTACAAATGAAATAATTTATGGCTCATTTCACTCCTTACATAATTAAGCTCATAAAAATTCATTCATATTTTATAGGAATTCTAATAAGTTATTGAATATCTTCTTCTTTGGTACTTTGATTATAAAATAAGGTCCAAATCCCTGTCATGGTGCTCAATTGACACACTTTATGCAGGCTGGGAAGTAAGCGATCTGCATGTGTGGGCTGGTAATATCATTCAGTTTTGGTCATTATTTTCCAATCTCCATAATTCGTCCCGTTCCCCATGTTGTTCCCCCATGGTCATTCTCATTCCCTCTCTCACCTCCCACAGGCGTCCTTGCTCAATAATTGTCATTAATTGATTGACAGCTCTGATAGACCCAACTAACCCCAGTTCTGCTCTCATGTCTATGTTTTAAATGAGAGCTTGTACATCCAGTGACCTTGTCTGCCCATCAGCTGTCAGCGAATGTGAAGCCAATCCAGAGAATGTCTCACCTTAGCAAAGTAGACCATCCTAAATGATTGTAATTGGTTTGTGAATCTATCTTGTGTTGTACTGCACTGTGCGTGGTAAAAGCAGGCTTAAGTTTTGTTTAACTCTTTGTGTTTAATGTATATCTAAAGTATGCATCTATCATTATTATCCCAGCCATACTTCTTCCTTTTAATCTAATTTCTGTTACATTTTGGACCAGCTTGAGTTGCAGTGGAAGTGGAGAAGAAAGGTACAGTATATGGTTGTTTTCACTTTTTTGTCACATGCTTTAGGAAATCTAACTCAAGACTGTGCCATTAAATGTTACAGAATTCAAATATGAGCTTTGAATCCTGGAAACCCATCACAGCAGGGTGTCCTCTCATAGTGTAATTTCACTAAATTCATGTCAAATTATGTAAATAGGAATGCGGTTATTTTCAACCAGAAAACACAAGCCTTATTTGCTTTGATCGGAATCCAAAAAAATAGCAACACATCTCAGATGTGTATTAATGCACCAGTGTGTAGGATTTAGTGGCATCTAGTGGAGAGATTGCAGATTGCAACCAACTGAATACCCCTCCGCCTCCCCTTCCAAGCATGTAGGAAAACCTATGGTGGCCATGAAACTCTCAAAAAACGCGAAAGGCCCTCTCTAGAGCCAGTGTTTGGTATGTCCACTCTGGGCTACTGTAGAAACATGGTGGTGCAAAATGGCGGCCCCCATTGAAAGAGGACCTGCTCCCTATGTAAATACAAAGGGCTCATTCTAAGGTAACGAAAACACAACAATTCTTATTTTGTGGTGATTCAATGAAAACATACCTATGAATATTATATTTAATTTCTGACAATATTTCTGAAAATAGATCCCCCTAAATGTTACACACTGGTCCTTTTAAAGCAACTATTACTGTACCATACTCCTGCTTTTTTCCACTCAGTATTTTTCTTGTGGTAGGCTGTATGGATTTAAAAATAAACAGCTATGCATTTTCTATCAACATAAACATTAACAGTTTTCCAGGAGGCAGCTCCACCTTTTTGTAACAGCCGAGCCACTGTTAACATAGTCTACTTTTTTCTCTCTCTCTCTCTACAATAATCCATGCATGCACTGTGTCCTAGGCACATGTAATGTCTGACATTCTTCCAGGTTGTTTTGGTTTGGGAGGCTGCCAGCCCCAGTTTTGCACCTCTTTGCAGGCCCAGTTTGATGTGGTGTGAATAACATTTAGACATACACACACGCCCTCATTAGCATTCATTCAGGGAAGCAATGCAGGACACCCTCTCTGCTCTGAGGGTGGCATTTGGCAAGGGCCAAATACACCTGGCAAAAAGTCTCCATCTTTCTCTAGCCCATCATATTCATCACATTTAGTTTTCTATCAAGCACACAAAACAGTCTTTGTATTATCCAAAACATGTTTTATAGAGGCTGATTACTTGACATAGAGAGAACATATTTACTTATTTTATACTATGGGTAGCAACAATTACATCTTAGCACTTTCAAATTTCATCAAAATGCCTTAGACAATGCAGTTCTTTTCAAAGTGTGATTCATATCAAAGTCAGATGTGATGCAGAGGGGGGGAAATTGCTGTAAAGCTGTGATTTGACTAATGATTAAATTCAAAACTAATGAAAGCACAAGAGAACAGTCCATTCAATGACCCACAGAAGTCTGGCATGCAGCAGCTTCTTCCTCAAAGGCATGGATCCATCAGCCTTAGTCTGGAGCAACAGTGGCTATGTGAAAAAAGCTTGGCAAGAGGAAGGCACGCATTCTCCAGATCTGAATCTGTGGACTGCTGTGTCTGTTGCTCTGTATAACAATCCCCCTGTCTCTTGACGCAAGACATCCATTCTGCTGCTACTTGATCTTAGCGTTATTGCTCAGACGTGTTTTAGTGCCATTGATGGGGAGACTTCATGTTGATCTTGACATCACATTATATCACACTATAAGGTGATGCAAGGTCTTCAGAGACATGTGGTTTGCAGTGGTTAGCATTCCAGAGGAGCTTTTGCAACTAAAGTTTAAGGAAATAGTTCATAGTCAGTCAAAATCTGAAGGCCTGTATGACAGCAGTTCAAGTTTCTTTTTTTAAACTTTTCTAAACATGTATAGAAATCCAGTGAATAATATTCCTTTAGCTGAAAAAAAAAGTCTTGGCAGCTGACTGTTGAAGATCCCTTTTAGGTTTATCTTTGTCAATTGTCAAATATTTGAGTGTATGAAGTGGTGTGATGAGGTGCAGAGACAGATATTTGAAGGGATTTTAACTCATTTGAGCAATTACATGCTTAACTGGCCCAAGATAATCTGTCATCCAAAGCTTCTGTCTCGGGCTCTCCCTCTCTTTTCCGATCCTCCACTCTCTCATACCCTCCTACGTGGCACAAGAGAAGCTCAGAATAGTGGGATTTAGAGCACAAAAGCTTACCCTGAATGGAATGAAGGCCTCGGAGAAATTAATTGCTTCTAACAAACAGCATGACTGCTAGCATGTTTTGTGTCCCATTCTTATCAGCCTCCAGAGGTAGAAGGGTGGGCGACAGGTCTGGAAAGGGTGAACCTATAATCGTGGAAGTAGGGTATTATTAAGGCATTTGTACTTACAATATTTGAATGTTTTTTAAGGATATACATGAGTTAAAGGTTTATGCTGTGTTTCTCTATAGATACCTGCCATGTTGAGCGTATAATGTTCTCAGTTGTCATCTGAGAGGAGCGTTATAGAGCAAATTCAAGATCAGGAAAGCAACACAAATGATTTCTTTAAACTGTTTATTGAATACATGCTGCTAAACATATATTTAAATGTCCATACAGTGATCCAAAAGTAAAAAGACCAGTGGGTGGCAAGAAACTGGTTATTATGACATGACTTGATTTTCTTTCCGCCTAAGAAGGATTAAACTGTCATTCAATCAATGCAAAAAGGCAAAAAACTTTGTTTAAAGGTTAAATGTTCACGAATCTTTGCTTTCTTCTTCTCAGAAAAAAAGTATATTTGTGGGCATGAAGATATTTTTTCTCCATCTTATGCAATGTTGATATCTTAAGATTCCATTTATTTCAAAACAGCCACAGACAGCTTGTAACCCATATATTTCCCCTTTAATTGAAAAATATCTGTAACAATTAATTAACTGTATAGATTTGGAGAGCATTCAGGCAAGCATTAGCTAAGGCAGTTATGGGATTTACTTTTGTGAGGGTGTGTGGCATATTTGCCCCAGTTCTGTTCTCTGCTTGCTCCCACTCCCACATGTCACGATTCTGTCTACCACCACCAGCGTGGCATCTATCATCCACCACAGACGCCGCGGCACACCACAAAAGGGAGCTGGAGCATGCACAAAGACATTTGCATTTTTGCATCTCATTATGGTTATAATTGCATGCCAGTGTAAGCAGCTCGCTCTCCATTATCTCGCGTAATTTTATCAGTGACGTTTGAAACGTGTGTTTAAATGTCAATTATTGACTACAAAAAAGGAGTGACCTTTGTGGAGTCATCTCTCTCTCTCCTCAATCCACTGTTCACTCACTTCCTCTCTCTCTCTCCCTCTCTCTCTGTCTCTCTCTTTCTCTCTGTCCATGGTCATAGTATTCCCTATGCTTTATTTGCACCCTCTCACTGTTATGCTAGCTATATGTTGACTAACTTTGCTTTTCACGTTTCATGACAGCAGTCCGTTGACATGCATGCTGCTAATAATAATATACTCACTGTCAACAGCTTTCCTTAAGATCTCATTAAAACAACAGCTATGATAAAGAAGGCGTCTACAACAATGACACAATGTAACACATCAGTGAGAAGTAGTGAACATGTTCCCAGCTTTACATGTGTTTGATATATGTGGAATTGTTTCAGTAATGTAGTAGATACAAGCGCCGCAGCCTTACCATCATCTAGCCATTAATAAATTTGTCCGCCTTTATTTTATATATAAATACCATTTTGTACTGCATATTTCAGTAGTGTAATATTTTGGCATCATATTTGCCATCAAGGTAATTCACATGGATTTTCTAAACAGTATTTTACAGTATCAAACTATATGTTTCATGTTGCTGTAGCACAGAACAACCATTATTATAAACATGCATAATCAATGTATGATATTGGTTATGTTTGTGAAGTTAAATTAAATCACTGTAACCATCTCATATCTTTTTTATAACCAGAAAAATATCTTATTACAATGACAAGATTTTTTTGTTGGCTTGTTTAAGTTGATAAGTGAGAGCATTTGAATGAACTCCTAAAGTGTATATTTCTTTTTTGTGAAATTTTGTTCCCATTAAATAATAAACAAGCGTGCCAGTTTTGTCTGGACACTAAGTAATGTACATTATGTCTGCTTTGCTGCTTTATCTGAGAGAGAAGTCCTTCTCTATTAGAGCCTTTTTGGTTATGATA